>NC_069384.1:94709000-95006500 GCF_027475565.1 Acinonyx jubatus
AGTCACTGTACCTTGCAAGTGCCTACTGTCTATTTTTAAAATAAGGTATCATTTGTGGCAAAAATGATTTTTCTTAAAAGCCAAGCCAAAACAAATGAAAATTACAAACTAATAATCTTGATATTTTTTAAAAGCTAATTTAAATAACTTAGCATATGTTTGGAATAAACAGGTACACCTTCAAAATTGTATTTTAGAAAAAGATCTTACCTATTTTTAGGAAGAGTCCACAGTTCATCTAGGCCACATGTTGAAAGAAAATCACTGCCTTGTTGCACTACACATGTGTAAGCATAATATGAAAAACTGTGGAATAAAACAATTATGCGATGCACTGTATCTGAATAGAAGCCTACGCTACCTTGATGTGAGCTGGTAAGTGACAATACATTAATCCAGAAGTCCTGGGAATAATCTATGTAAACATTTACAGTACATAGGACACGCCGTTAGATACTAATTCCAAAGATCAGAAAATGCAACCATTGTTGTCAGCTTTTTATCCTAAGTCTTAGTATTTAGCTTATACTGATATTGTATCTCCTACAACGTGAATGAGCAATTTAATCACGAGTAATCTAGAATGAAAGTAACATTTTATAGCAAATTTTCATTAACTTTTTGGGAAATTGAGTGATTAAAATCTTTTAGTGAACGAGAAAGTACTGCTCTATATAACAATTCTGAGGCCTGTTAATCTCTATGAATAAAAGAAGAATACTTCATATTTTCAAATGTAACACGTATTTTTCCTTTCCCAGCAATAAAATAACTCGTGATGGAATGGTGTGTTTGGCTGACGTACTGAAAAGCAATACTACTCTGGAAGTAATAGATCTTTCTTTTAACAGAATAGAAGATGTAGGAGCAAAGTATCTCAGTGAAACTCTTGCTTCACACAACAGGAGTCTTAAAGCGTTAGTATCGCTATATATTTAATCAAAATAACAAAAATTTAAACCTTTAAAACACTAACCTCAAGCCCTTTAACTCAAGATGCATGATGAAATATAAAAATAGTTTCTAAACGGACATATTAAACATTTCAATTTCTTTTTCAAAAGTAATGTCTTTTTTTTTTTAATGTTTATTTTTGAGAGAGAGAGACACACAGAGTGTGAGCAGGGGAGGGGGCAGAGGGAGAGGGAGACACAAATCTGAAGCAGGCTCCAGGCTCTGAGCTGTTAGCAGAGTCTGACGTGGGGCTCGAACTCACGAACCACGAGATCATGATCTGAGCCAAAGTCGGCCACTTAACTGACTGAGCCACCCAGGCATCCCCAAAAGTAATGTCTATTAAAAATTATATTGATTCTAATTATGATCAATTCAAGACTGAGACAATTCTTACTGCCTATAGTATTTACCCTGAATTCTATAGAAAAATCACAATCATTCAATATGACCAAGACTTAAAAAATAAAAAAAATACTACTTGGATGACTTAATCCTGAAGGGCGTATTTGTAATCCACCCCAAACATTTACTGAATGCTATAAAACAGCCTACTGATTTATAAAATGTAGGGAGCTCTACTAGGTACATGAAGCATCCAATTAGAGAACTAAGTTTCTTGGATTTTAGGATTACATCAGACGCTGAAGAGTAATGCCAAGATTTTACAGCATAAAATTCAACAAGGGTGCCTGGGTGGCTCAGTGGGGTAAGTGACAAGTTCGGCTCAGGTCATGATGTCAGGCTTCGTGAGTTTGAGCCCTGCATCGAGCTCTCTGCTGTAAGTGCAGAGCCTACTTCGGATCCTCTATCTCCCCCTCTCTTAAAATAACAAACTTAGAAAGAAATGTAATAAATGTTGTTGGCTAACTTATGCATCTTCTTTGTGAAAGTATTTACTGGTTTCCAGGGTTATTACTTCTTGTTTCTCCCTAGGTTGTCAGTAGTCAACAACAACATAAAGGGAGAAGGACTTGTTGCACTTTCACAGTCCATGAAAACAAACCACATACTCTCTAATGTCTACATTTGGGGAAACAAATTTGATGAAGCTACATGTGTGGTATGTTTTGTTTTGTTTTCTTTCTTCTTCACCGAAGGCTTTTTCTGGGGTCTTCTCTATAACATCAGACATTTACAGGTGGCCTTAGAAATGATTGTAACATATTGGGGCACCTGGGTGGCTCAGTGGGTTAAGCGTCTGACTCTTGATTTCAGCTCAGGTCATGATCTCAGTTTGTTGAGTTGGAGCCCTGTGTCAGGCTCTGCACTGCCAGAGTGGAGCCTGCTTGGGATTCTCTCTCTCCCTCTCTCCTTCCCCTGCTCACTTGCTTGGTCTCTCTCTCAAAAATAAATATTAAAAGAATGATTACAAAATATAGTAAGACACTGCAGTTCTGATACACTTAAAAATAAACCCTAAAAATGACTGCAAAGTTCTGTGGTTGAAATAGCAAAATATCTCAAAGACTACATATTAATATAAAGATCAATGAATGACACAGTCCCAACTCCTCCAAAGTTAAAACATTTTAAAAATCACAATTGTTGATTTATTCTAAATTTGATGCAGCACAGTCTCTAATCTGCCCAATAATTAAACCAAGACATGGTTTTGGAGACCTACAGTTGCTTATGCAAATACAGCCCTTGATACTACTTTCAAAACAAAAAGCATAGTAACAAATAGTTTTGATTTGGAAAGAAGATGCTAAAAATCTCAATTTGCAAAAAGGCTATCCAAAACTACCACCAAAATGAGTAATAAAACATACTATTTAAATCTTGATTTTAGAAAAACATATTCTACACACTAGAAACTAAGGTGAGCTTGGAATAAAGCAGAAAGCAACTGAAGTTTTCTTTCACTGTCTACATTTCTGCCTATCTCTGTACACAATCTTACTGACAAGCCAGCTTAACATGTTTGTGTGATCTTACATACGTACCAATGATCCATGAGATAAACAAAGAAAATTCTGAAATGAAAAAAGAATGGGGCTACCAGCCAGGCCACCATCTAATAATATGGAAATGGTCTCTTAGCCTCAGACTATAAATGAGCTTCAGGGAGTTTATGAACTCCAGAGAGTTGGATGCCAAAATCTGATTATTTTTCTGAGAAACGGCTCCCTGGCCATCAAATTTTCAAGGGCATATACAACTCCTTATGTCCCTCATTTATGATCCCCTGTAGGAATTTTGACCATGGGACCTTTTGGCCCACAAAATCAGTAACAGTGAGAATTGTTAATTCTGGAAGTCATAAAATGACAAAAAATACCTTAAAGCTTAGAAATAAATTTTGCAAGATTCTAATTTCATTGTGAAATTAAGTGAACAAAAATCTATATGTGGAAAATAATAAAATTCAGTAATTTACTCAAAATATTTTAAACTGAAAATCAGTTCAGCTAATTTGAATATAGAAATTTAATTACGATAAATGAACAACCTATTTTATTAATGATAGTTTGTTCTTTTTTTAAAAATCACAGGCATATTCAGACTTAATTCAAACAGGCCGTCTAAAACCAGACAATACAGATGTGGAGCCATTTGTGGTGGATGGACATGTGTATCTTGCAGAAGTCTCCAATGGCCTTAAAAAGCATTATTACTGGAGGCCAACTTATGGAGAAGCTTGCAGTCAGTCATCTAATGCAGGTTCTATTCTTGTACCAGTAGGTCCAGATCTATGAAAAACAAGCTCTAGAATAATTTTCACATATTTGCCTTATGTTAATATTTTATGGCCTACTACAGTTTTCGTTCATAAATTAGAACAAGCTACTTCTTGAAATGTGTAAAAGATATATTAAACTTTAACTGTCCACTGTGGAAAAACTGAGTAATATAATTTTTTAGAAGAAATTTTACAGGAGAGCAAAGATGATAGAGCAGGAGAACCCTGAATTCACCTCATCCCACGGATATATCAAGGCAACTGCTCCACTCTGCAAACAACCTGAAGCCTGGCAGAACAGATCTTCCACAGCTAAACCCCTGGAGTGACTAGCCACAAAGGGGAAGGACATCACAGGCAAGGAGAAGCGACCCCACACTGGACACCAATGGCCCTGGGGACTTGCACTGGGAAGACCAGTCTCCATACTGTCTGGTTTTGAACATCAGTGGGGCTTAACTCCAGGAGAGCTGGAGGGCTATAGGAAACCAAGGCTCCACCCTCTAAAAACCAATACACTAAATAACTAAAAAGCAGTTTGAAAAGTGCCTGGGGTGTATGTGAGGGAGATTTGTTGCCTCATTTGAGGATGTATACAGGAGAGGCAGGAATCTACAGGAAATCTAGTAGCTTTCTCCAGGAAGGAAAGTGCTGGTGGCTGCCAGTTTCCCTGCCCCCTCCCAGCCTAGACAGCCGAACACTTATGGAAGCCAGTTCTGACATTCTCAACCTACCTTCCTAGCATGGTGTGCCCTGCCCTCTCCAAACTGCCCATGCCAGCAGGCACCCCTCCAAAGCAACTCTTGCTCTGGAGAGGAGGGAGCTAACCCCACACACCAGTGCGCCTGCAGTTGCTGTAGCTGCACTTCTCAGCTAGCTATAGAGGTTTGAGAAAGCCCTACCCGTCGATGTGTCTGCAGCAGTCACAGAGGCTCACTATAGACAGCTGGGCTACAGGCTAGCCCTGCCTACCAACAAACCCACAGCTCCTACAACCAGGTCTCAGAGCCAGCCACATAGGAAGCAAGCCCGACCCACCAGTAAGCCCACAGCAAGCAAAGCAGATCACTGCAGCTAGGCTGTCCACACTGCAGAGGCTGAAGCAGGGCTTATTAGTCGTGCAGGGGATAAGCGCTGCCCACCAGTGTATCCTCAACACTAGAGGATAATCACTGTAGTCAGCTGGGTAGAGGGCTAGCATCACCAACCAGCATGCCGGCATTAGTCACATATCAACCACAACAGGTTCTGGTGCCCAGGGAGGACTGTGCTACAGGGAACCATAGGACCCTTTCTACACAAGGACACTACTTTCTAGACCTAAGAGAAGGAGCTGACCTAATTAATTCACAGAAACAGACAAGATGAGGAGACAGGAATAGGTCTCAAATGAAAGAAAGCAAAACCACAAAATAAGAGCTAATGAAACAGGTAAGCAATATGCCTGATAAGGAGTTCAAGGTAATGGCCATAAAGACACCAGACTTGAGAGAAGAATGGATGAACTCAGGGAGAACTTCAACACAGAGATATAAAATTTAAAAACTAGTCGGAGATAGAGAATAACTAAAATAAAAAAATGGGCTACAGGAAATCAGTGGAGTAGAGGATACAGATCTGATCAGTGATCTGGAAGACAGGATAATGGAAAACACCAAAGCTAAACAGCAAAAAGAAAAAATAATACATGAGAATAAGTTAAGGGACCTCTCTGTGATCTATCAGTGTATGAACATTTGCATTATAGGGGGTTACAGAAGGAGATGAGAGAAGGGGGACAGAAAACTTATTTGAAGAAATAACTGAAAACTACCTTAACCTGGGGAAGGAAACAGACATCCAGGTGCAAAAAGCAAAGAGAGCCTTACAGTGAACCCAAGGACATACAATTAAAATGGCAATACATATAATTATGTATAATTATATGTATATAATACACACCAAGACATATAATTAAAATGACAAAAATTAAAAAGCGAATCCTAAAAGCAATAGAAAAGCAAACTTACATACATGGGAAACCCCATAAGGCTATCAGCTCATTTTCAGCAGAAACTCTACAGGCCAGAAGGGAGTGGCATAAAGTGCTGAAAGAAAAAAAACAACAAAACAACAAAACCCCCTGCAACCAAGACTACTCTATTCAGCAAAATTATCACTCAGAATTGAAGTAGAGACAGTATCCCAGACAAAAGTTAGAGTTCATCACTACTAAACTAGCTTTACAAGAAATGTTAACAGAAATTCTATAAACGGAAAGAGAAGGCCACAACCAGAAGAAAACTGAGAGGAGAAAATTTCACAATACAAGCAAATATATAGTTAAGTTAGTAGATCAATCGCTTATAGCTATAAAAATTAGTCAAGGGATACACAAAAAGAGGCAGAATATGATATATACATAAACATGGAAGTGGTAATAAAAATTGCATCAGAAGAATAAAATACCAGGGTGGCTGGCTCAGTTGGAAGAGCATATGACTCTTGATCTCAGGGTTGTGAATTTAAGTTCCACATTCAGTGTAGATACTTAAAAAAAGAAAAAACTTAGGGGGTGCCTGGGTGGCTCAGTTAAGTGTCCAACTCTTGATTTCGGCTCAGGTCATGATTTCTTGGTTTGTGAATTTGAACCCTCCATCAGGCTCTGTGATGTGTCTCCCTCTCCCTCTCTGCCCTTCCCCCTGATTGCTATCTTTCTCTCACAATAAATAAAAATAAACTTTGAAGAAAGAAAACAATAAAATACTTACGAATAAATTTAACCAAGAAGGTGAAAAGCTTGTACTCTGAAAACTGTAAGCTATTGATGAGGGGCACCTGGCTGGCTCAAGATCAAGAGCATGTGACTCTTGGTCTTAGGGTCATGATTTCAAGTCCCACATTGGGTATAGAGCTTATTTTTAAAAAATAATAAAGGTGGAGTGCCTAGGTGGCTCAGTCAGGTAAGTGTGTGACTCTTGATTTTGGCTCAGGTCATGATCTCACAGCTCAAGAGTTTGAGCCCCATGTTAGGCTCTGCACTGACAGAGTGGAACTTGCTTGGGATCCTCTCCTTCCCGCTGTCTCTGCCCTTCCCCTGCTCACTTGCTCGCTCTCTCTCAAAATATATATTTTTAAAAAGGTTAAAAAAAAGACATTGATGAAAGAAACTGAGGATGATATAAACAAATGGAAAGATATTCCATGCTCATGGATTGGAAGACTTAATATTGTTAAAATGGCCATACAATGCAATCCCTAAAATAATACCAATAACATGTTTCACAGAACTAGAACAAAAAATCTTAAAATTTGTATGGAACCTCATAAGACCCTGAATAGCCAAAGCAATCCTGAGAACAAAGCTGGAGATATCACAATCTAAGATTTCAAACTATACTACAAAGCTGTAATAACCAAACAGTACGGTACAGGCACAAAAACTGATACAGAGATCAACAGAACAGAATTGAGAGCTCAGAAAAAGACCCCTGCTTATATGGTTAATTATTCCATGACAAAAGAGACCAGAGTACATAATGGAGAAAAGACAGTCTCTTCAATAAATGGTGCTGGGAGAACAGGACCACTTCCTTATCATAGACAAAATTAAACTCAAAATGGATTAAAAACCTAAACATAAGAGACCTGAAACCACAAAACTCCTAAAAGAAAACATAGGCTGGAATCTCTTGGACATAAACCTTAGCGTTTTCCTGGATATATCTCCCAGGCAAGGGAAACAAAAGCAAAAATAAACAGCTGGGACTACATCAAACTTAAAAAGCTTATGCACAGTGAGGGAAAGCAACAAAACAAAAAAGCAACCTACCAAATGGGAGAAGATACTTGCTAGTTGCATATATGATAAAAAGTTAATATCCAAAATACATGAAGAACTACAATTCAACACCAAAACCCCCAAATAATCCAATTATTATTCAGGTGCAGAGGACCTGAATGGACATTTTTTTCAAAGAAGACATAAAGATGGCCAACAGACACATGAAAAAATGCTCAACATCATTAGTTATCAGGGAAATGAAAATCAAAACCACAATTATATCACCTCACGTATGTCAGAATGGCTAGTACCAAAAAAAAGCCGAGATAAGTGTTGGAGAATGGGAACCCTTATGAACTGGTGGGAATGTAAACGTACTGCCACTATGAAAAAGAGTATGGAGATTCCTCAAAAAAAACTAAAAATACAACTACCATATGATCTAGTATTTCCATGTCTAGGTATTTACCAAAAAACCCCCAAAACCAAGAATTTGAAAAGATATGCACCCCTATGTTTATAGCAGCTTTACTTATAGTACCCAAGATATGGAAGCAACTTAGGTGTCTACTGATAGGCGAATGGATAAGGATGCAGTGTACATATATACAATGGAATATTACTCAACCAAAAGAATGAAATCTTGCCACTGGCAACATCAGTGGACCTAAAGGTTATGTATGCTAAGTGAGGTAAGTTAGACATAGAAAGACAAATAACCTATGCTTTCACTTATATGTGGAGTCAAAAACAAATGAACAAAGAAACAAGAACAAAAACAGACTCACAGACAACAAACCAGTGGTTGTTGGAGGGGAGGGAGATGAAAGGACAGACAAAATAAAGGGATTAACGAGGTACAAACTTCCAAACTTATTAAATAAGTCAGGGGAACCTGAGTGGCTCCGTTGATTAAACGACTGACTCTTGGTTTCAGCTCAAGTCAAAATCTCACATTTTGTGGGTTCGAACCCCGCACTGGGCTCTGTGCTGACAGCGTGGAGCCTACTTGGGATTCTCTCTCTCCCTCTGCCCTTCCCCTGCTCATGATCTCTCTCAAAATAAATATTTAAGTCATGAGAATGAAAAGTACAGCATAGAGAACATAGTAATATTATAATAACACTGTATAGTAACAGATGATAACTAAGCTTACCATGGTGAACATTTTGTATATAATTGTTGAATCACTATGTTGTACCCCTGAAACTAATGTCACCTATACATCAAAAAAAAAAAGAAAAAAAAAGGACTGGGGGAAAAAAGGAATAGAGACTAAAATTTTAACCATGTGGAAAAAAAAATTAAGGAATTAAATTTGTTTTTAAAAAGAAAATATTAAGTAGTAAAAATAGCATAAAAAAGAAGACGTCATTATTAGGTATCCTAACTGAAAGTTGTCATGAGGTTGTAAAACGGGTTCAGGTGGCAGGCTGTCAGGGAATTTCAGGAGGTTCAGAAGTTGAAAAAGTATTTTATGTATCTTATTTAGGTATTATGGGTATTGACAGAATCTCACAAATATAAGCAAATATATTATAAACATACACATTACAAATACATATAAGTGGATGCTTTCCAAACAAGTCAGTGATGCCAGTGAAATTTTTAAGATCGTTCTTTTTTAGAAGATGCCAGTAACATTTTTTAAAGAGCTGTTATTTTTATTTTTAAAAAATGTTTATGTATTTGATGGGGCGCCTGGGTGGCTCAGTCGGTTAAGTGTCCAGCTTTGGCTCAGGTCATGATCTCGCAGTTTGTGAGTTCAAGCCCCGCACTGGGGTCTGTGCTAACAGCTCAGAGCCTGCAGTCTGCTTCAGAATCTGTATCTCCCCCTCTATCTACCCTTCCCATGCTCATGCTGTCTCTCAATAATAAATAAATGTTAAAAAAAAATTAAAAATGTTTATGTATTGGAGAGAGGGGGAGAGAGAGCACAAGCGGGGGAGAGGCAGAGAGAGAGAGAGCAAGAGACAGAAAGAGAGAGAAAGAAAGACAGAGAATCCCAGACTCCACACTCAGTGCATGTCTGACATGGGGCTTGATCTCACGACTGGGAGATCATGACCTGAGCTGAAATCAAGAGTAGGATGCTTAACGGAGCCACCCAGGTGCTCCAACATTTTTTTTATTTAAGAATTTTTTAAGTATTTTTTGAGAGACAGAACATGCACGAGTTGGGATGGGCAGAGGGACAGAGAGAATCTTAAGCAGGCTCCATGCCCAGCTCAGAGGCCCAATGGGGCTCAATCTCAGGACCATGAGATCATAACAGGAGCTGAAATCAAGAGTCAGATGCTTAACCTACTGAGCCACCCAGGCGCCAGAAGATGCCAGTAACATTTTAATGATTTGACTGCAAATAATTACTGTTGTCTATGGCCAATCTTGTTTTCAAATTAAGATTCCTATAAGGATGGGATGCCTGAGTGGCTCAGGTGCAGAGACTGCTTAGGATTCTTCCTCTCTCCCTGATGAACATGGATGCAAAAATCCTCAACAAGATAGTGGCCAACCGGATCCAACAATAATTAAAAGAATTATTCACCACGACCAAGTGGGATTTATACTTGGGATGCAGGGTGGTTCAATAACAGCAAAACAATCCATGTGATTCATCATGTCAATGAAACAAAGGACAAGAACCACATGATCCTCTCAATAGATGCAGAGAAAGCATCTGACAAAATACAGCATCCTTTTTGATAAAAACCCTCAAGAAAGTAGGGGTAGAAGGATCACACCTGAAGATCATAAAAGCCATATATGAAAGACCCACTGCTAATATCATCGTCAATGGGGAAATACTGAGCACCTTCCCCCTAAGGTCAGGAAGAAGACAGGGATGTCCACACTCGCCACTGTCATTCAACATAGTATTGGAAGTCTTAGCCTCAGCAATCAGACAACACAAAGGAATAAAGAGATCCAAATCAGCCAGGAGAAAGTCAAACTTTCACTCTTCACAGATGACACGATACTCTATATGGGGAACTCAAAAGATTTCACCAAAAAACTGCTAGAACTGATACATGAATTCAGCAAAGTCGCGGGATATAAAATCAATGCATAGAAATCGGTTCCATTTCTATACACCAATAAAAAAGAACAAAGAAATCAAGGAATCAATCCCTTTACAACTGCACCAAAAACCATAAAATACCTAGGAATAAACCTAACCAAAGAGGTAAAAAATCTATACACTGAAAACTGTAGAAAGCTTATGTATGAAATTAAAGAAGGCACAATAAAATGGAAAAATATTCCATGCTCCTGGATAGGAAGAACACTGTTAAAATGTCAATACTACCCGATCTACATATCCAATACAATCCCTATCAAAATAACACCAGCATTCTTCACAGAGCCAGAACAAACAATCCTAAAATTTTTATGGAACCAGAAAAGACCCCAAATAGCCAAACCAATCTTGAAAAAGAAAACCAAAGCTGGAGGCATCATGTTCCCAGACTTCAAGACATATTACAAAGCTGTAATCATCAAGACAATATGGTACTGGCACAAAAACAGACACTCAGGTCAATGAAACAGAATGAAGAACCCAGAAATGGACCCACAAATGGATGGCCAAATAATCTTTGACAAAGCAGGAAAGAATATCCAATGAAATAAAGAAAGTCTCTTCAGAAAATGGTGCTGGGAAAACTTGACAGCGACGTGCAGAAAAATGAACCTGGGCCACTTTCTTACACCATACATAAAAATAAACTCAAAATGGACGAAAGACCATGTAAGACAGGAAGCCATCAAAATCTTAGAGGGGAAAGCGGGCAAAAACCTCTTTGACCTCAGCCGCAGCAACTTCTGGAGACCTGACATGTCTCCAGAGGCAAGAGAAACAAAAGCAAAAATGAACTATTGGGACCTCATTAAAATAAAAAGCTCTGCACAGCAAAGGAAACAATCACCAAAACTAAAAGGCAACCAATGGAATAGGAGAAGATATTTGCAAATGACACATCAGATACAGGGTTAGTATCCAAAATCTATAAAGAACTTATCAAACTTAACACCCAAAAAACAAAGAATCCAGTGAAGAAATGGGCAAAATACATGAATAGACACTCCAAAGAAGAAAACCAGATGGCCGACACATGAAAGAATGCTCAACATCACTCATCATCAGGGAAATATCAAAACCACAATGAGATATCACCTCACACCTGTCACAATGGCTAACATTAAGAACTCAAGCAACAACAGATGTTGGCGAGGATGTGGAGAAAGAGGATCTCTTTTGCATTGTTGGTGGCAATGCAAGCTGGTGCAGCCACTCTGGAAAACAGTATGGAGGTTCCTCAAAAAACTAAAAATAGAACTACCTTATGACCTAGCAATTGCACTACTAGGCATTTATCCAAGGGATACAGGTGTGCTGTTTCAAAGGGACACATGTGCCCCCATGTTTATAGCAGCTCTATCAACAATAGTCAAAGTATGGAAAGAGCCCAAATGTCTGTCACTGGATGACTGGATAAAGAAGATGTGGTGTATATATGTATATGTATGTATGTATATGTATGTGTATACACACACACACACACACGGAGTATTACTAGGCAATCAAAAAGAATGAAATCTTGCCATTTGCAACTACGTGGATGGAGCTGGTGAGCTAAGTGAAATTAGAGAAAGACAAATATCATATGACTTCACTCATATGAGGAATTTAAGATACTAAACAGATAAGGGAAGGGAAGCAAAAAGAATATAAAAACAGGTGCTGTTTTATAGAAAAACATAAGAGGCTCTTAAATATAGAGAAGAGAGGGTTACTGGAGGGGTTGTGGGAGGTGGGATGGGCTAAATGGGCAAGGGGCATTAAGGAATCTACTCCTGAAATCATTGTTGTACTATATGCTAACTTGGATGTAAATTAAACAATAAATAAATAAATAAATAAATAAATAAATAAATAAAAGAAAAAGGGATTCTCCCTCTCTCTGCCCCTCCCTGGGTCATGCACACTTGTACACGCTCTCTCTCAAAATAAATAAACGTTAAAAAAAAAGATTCCTATGATGAGGCAACTGACGCTATGATGCTTTGACCTACATACACAAATTTATTCACACATACCAAGAAGAGGCTGCTTCATCTGAATGATTTACTTGTCAAGCAAAGTGTGAAAAGACATGGACAGTTTTAAAAGGTTACTTTAAATTGAGCTGAGGTTCTGCAGTCTAAAAGAAAATACCACCTATCTCTAAATGTTGACAGCAAGGACGTGAAATCAAGGTGGTGGTCAGCTTTACAGATGTCAGAGTATTGGCCTTCACTTAAAGTATTGTTAATTCCTCAAATCGTAGCTGTATTTATTTTTAAAAATTAGCAATAAAAAACCCCCACCGGTGTCCATTCCTTTAAACAAATAAGATGAATACCCCCTACTCAGTATTTAATGATTTTTGAAGTTTTATAGGTCTTTCCTTCTACTTAGCACCTAATACCGCGTTCCTATACTCCCTGGGGGGAGGCGGGAGGGTGCGTACAGAGGATGATGGTGGTTATGTAAAGGGAAGAACATCTGAATAAACTGTATGAGGCATTATTTTCACTTAATGTTACAGAGTCATTGAGCCAGAAAAGACCTAAATGCCTTACCAAATCCATTCTCATGCTTTCAGAGATGAATTTGAATCATCCAGGACAGGACAGATGGTTGCTATCAGGCTGAGTCTGCGCTGAAAAATAAAATCTTAAAACATCTGGAATTGGTTGAAAAATACGTAACAGTTCATGTTAATAACAACGTGTGAAATGGATTTCAAGGTTTTTTTTTTTTTAGATAAATATTATTTATATGTTGTATCATAGAAAACTACCACAATCTGGTAATGGAATTTTAGAAATAACATGACCTTCCATTGATGCAAAAATCACTTAAAGATCTGCAAATGTTTACAACGGAACAAAATTATACTGTATAGATTACAGAATTCTATAAATGACATTATGTATCCTGACGCTTAAACTGATTTTACTAGTTATTGACTTTACTTAATAGGTTTTCTCAAACCTTACTTGCCAACATTCTCTTCTCTTTGTGTTCCAATCTTATTTTATTTCCATTTTAAGATCTCTGCTATGCGGATATAAAGACTGGTTGTTTTTTTATAGAGTTCTTTTAACATTATTACATGCTGAATAATCTAGAACTAAATATCTGTATCTAAAAGGCTGTATATCTCAGGGCGCCTGGGTGGCTCAGTTGGTTAGGCCACTGACTTCAGCTCAGGTCATGATCTCACAGTTAGTTTGAGACCCAAGTTGGGCTATGTGCTGACAGCTCAGAGCCTGGAGCCTGCTTCGGATTCTGTGTCTCCCCTCTCTCTACCCCTCCCCTGCTCATGCTCTGTCTCTCTATCTCTCAATAATAAATAAATGTTAAAAAAAAATTAAAAATAAATAAAAATAAAAGGCTGTATATCTCAGAAAAATCAAATGTTTTTGTATTGTTAAAAATGCAATAGAAAGAATAAAATTTTTTGTTTTTTAATCAAATTTGAAAAACTGCAGAATTCAGTGGATGCAATAAAACTAAGCTATGGGAAAACTTAGGAACATTTTAAACAACTGTCATTACATCTGTAAAACATTAAGCTAGTGAGGAAATTTCTCCCAGCAATTAGAGATCCAATAAATTCAGACTTGAGCAACAATTAATATGACAAACCTCATGTACCTGAATGTCCAGAGAGTTATGTTCATTAAACTAGAGATGCTAAATCAGCATTTTTAAAATGTGGAGCATCAGAACACATTGGGGCAAATGTTAAAATTACAGATTTCTTAGAGTGAGACCTACTGAATCAAATTTTCTGAGGACAGTCTGGGGAATCTGCATTTTTACAATCCAGGTCATCTTTAATCTATTAAAGTTTAAGAACCAATGCTCTGGTTTTCTCATTCTTCAGTTTTTTTAAATATGTACTTTTTTAAACGCAAGTAGAGCAATCATATGGAAAAGTACACAAATCTTAGGTGAAGAGATGCTAACCCACCTGTGTCAGCCACAACTTACATAAAGATAGTAAATACCACACGCTTCCCAGAAGTGCCTCCAACCTTCTTCCAACAGGCAACCACTTTCCTGATTTCTAACACCACAGTAACAGTTTTGCCTATTTCTGTATTTTATAGAAAAGGAATCTTATACCCTTTGTGTCTGTGTGATTTACTTATGTTTAATGTAGCAATAGTCTTTTATTGCTTTGAAGTATTCTGTAATACGCTGGGTAGCAGAGGAGTCTACCAGATTCTGGAACGAGGTGGCCTCTCGTCAGTCTAGGAAAGTCACAAGAAAATAAACCTTGGTAACGAGATCTGCCTGTCCAGGCTAATCTCTGTTCCTGTGTGGAATAGAAGGGACCCCCCCCCCCCCCAAATATCTACATTCTCCCAAGGGAAGGTAGCTAGCTGAGTGGGAAGCAAGTTCATGAAAGGCAGGCAAACAGGCTTACTTCAAGCCTGTGGTGGGGTGGCACAGGTTAAACCTGCAACCTGATCTACACTGGCCTGCTTGAGACAGAGCAGCAGAAGTCTGAGTTCTCCACGTTTGTTAAAACTAAGGCGAGGCCAGTTCAGTCAAGAACCACCAGGCTCTGACCAAGCTAGGAAAAATCTGATCACCTATTTTACAAGCTGTTGCCTGCTGCATCAGAGGCCAGTAGGATGCCCAGAGAATGAAGACCTGAACACATGGTCTTCCCTGATGCCATTACCCTCCGTATAGCTGGACACCAGTTTAAAGAGAAGACAAAGGGCAGAAATAAGACAGCATTTTTCCACAAGTTTAAGCATTACCTTAAAATATTATAAATTGTATCTCCTTTATATTAGACTAAGTTTTAAATTGGCTGGGACTAAAGGTTAATTTTTTCCAGACTTCCCACTGGGTGGGAGCTCAAGAGTAAACACATGCACATTCTGTCAGAATACTCTATTTCCTCTGCACATCTGAACCATGAATAAATCTGTGACCATGTGTATGTTTCCATTTTTCTCTTATCATCCTTTAATTTCAGGCTCAAATACAGCCTCTTGATTATGGTGTTACAAATATTATACTCTTCATTTTGCGATGTTTCAAGTTTGAAAACAAAAAAGTGCTTGATATTTTTTACATGTTTGACAAAAACTGATCTTGATCTACACTCTGCTTTTCAAGCTAAATAGTAGTATTCAATGTCTTAGCTACCACTCAAACCATATCCACCTAAGCTTACTATAACTGCCTTCTCAAACGATCATCATGCTTCAATTACCCAACCTAAAGTTGTCTTCGATTTGCACCTATTTAATTTCTCTGTGCCATATGACTGGTGTAAAGCCACTTTTGTCCTTGTGAAACTTGCCGCACCCCGGTTTTCTTCATCACTTTGTATCTCCTTTCCTTCCTTCCTTCCTTCCACCCTCCCTGCCTCCCTCTCTCCCTCACTTTCTCTCTTTGAGAGAGAATCCCAAGCAGGCTCTCAATCGATGGGGCTCAAACTCTCAAGCTGTGAGATTATGACCTGAGCCGAAACTGGACGCTTAACCAACTGAGCCATCCAGGCACCCCATCTTTTGCTCATTCTTTAAATGTTATTTCCCTGAAGATTGTTTCCTCATCTTTTGTTCTGTACCATCTCCTAGGGCTGCCTGAATCATTTCTATCACAATAATTATCAGTCTTATGCTACAAGATCTGTATCTTTAGCTCCAACCTCTCCTGGGCTTAAGGCTCCATTTCCAACTACAGCTAGACATTGTCACATGGCTGTTTTATCACCAAACTCAGTGCATCTAAAATAAAGTCTTCTTTTTTTAACTTTTTTTTCAGTATTTATTTATTTTTGAGACAGAAAAAGACAGAGCATAAACAGGGGAGGGTCAGAGAGAGGGAGACACAGAATCTGAAGCAGGCTCCAGGCTCCAAGCAGTCAGCACAGAGCCCGACACAGGGATTGAACTCACGGACTGTGAAATCATGACCTGAGCCGAAGTCAGATGCTTAACCGACTGAGCCACCCAGGAGCCACTAAAGTCTTCTCTTTTATAAGCCTCTTATCTTCCCTATCACAGTTAATGGGATCACCATCTTCTCAATCATTAAGGATCAAAACTTAGGTGTCTAAGTTGGAGCTATCTAACTGCAAGGAAAAGACACTGATTCATTCATGCCTGTTTAAGAAAAGGATTTACCTTAAGGATCTAACAGGGGAAAAAAAATCACTGGCACCCAGGGACAAGAAAATGAAGCACAGCACTGTGCCACTTAAAGAATGGGACTGCAAAGCCAGAAACCAAGGCCACACCTCTCTCACAGGGAATCAGTGGCTGGTTCTGTGAACCGATTTCACTCCCTTGCTTCACTCTATAGATCAGCTTTCTCTGCTTATTCATAATTTCCTGTAGACTCCGGCTTGCTTCACTGACTCTGGGCCAGTTCTAAACGATCTTTTCACTCACATGTATACCAAAACCTAACAGTCTCTGAATTTCAAAACTCAAATTCTTGAGAATCTAACCACTCAGTCGGGCCTAAGAAATGTTTCTCCCTGGTAAAGTGTTCGGTTAGCTGTGGACGTAGTATGGAATCATGTGTTATAAATGTGGCTATCTAATCTCCACCCTTCAGCAGTCAACTGTGCTTGGGTGTGTGAGATCATGGGTTATAAACCTGGCTATCCAATCCTACTCCTCAGCACAGGCAGAGGACTGAGGACTATTTCATGTAAGATGATGGAGGCACTGGACAGGTCTTTCACTCCCCACTGTTTCATACTTTTTTCATTCTGCCTATTTCAGTTAGCTGTGTGCACATTCCTTTCTATCATCCATTTCTTCTTGTTTGCCTATCCATGGGAGTAATGGCCCTTTTTCTGCCCATTCAACTCTGGTTGACTGCTCAATATTTTCTTTCTTGCCTTCCCCTGTAACACTTGACATTGTCTTGTTTACTGCCAGTTATATTCAGGCTTTTCCTTCCCATTTGACTTAGGGTGGTATTTAATTTATTTATCTTTGTAGATTTATGTATTGATTTCAATAATTTTCTAGCATTTGAAATACTGGCCAGACATTTTAATCCAGGTATCTATTCACACCTATGGTATTTATTTTAGTGCATTCTTCTCGATATTAAATACCCTACTTCTGGGTGGTTATTATGTTTACATGATAATGATCTAATTCCTTAAACAAATAAACCAAATCTCTCCTTTTTGAGAAAGTGCACGCATGGGAGCATGCGCACATGCAGTGAAGGGGCAGAGGGAGAGGGAGAATATTAAGCAGGCTCCATGCCCAGCACGGAGCCCTACACAGTGCTCAATCTCATCACCATGAGTTCATGATTTGAGCCAAAATCAAGAGTCAGACACCTAACCGCCTGAGCCACCCATATGCCCCCCAAATTTCTCTTGAATGAATGGGGGGCAGGGGTTGCAGAGGACAAAAGAGTAACCATATCATTGTCTCAAGAAATTAATGCTCCACCAAAAAAAAAAAAAAAAAAAAAAGAAAAAATTAATGCTCCAATAACTAAATCTCCAAGTTGTTTATAAATAAAGAGTAAAAATGTAGAATATACAGAAATTGCATTAAAATACAATTTCTTTTTACTTGGTGGTATTTCTAGTAAAGTTCTAAAGACTCAAAATCTAAGTACAAGATGGAAATTTATATCAAGAGCTTCATTTTTAAATACTTTCCAAAAGAACACCAAGAAACATTTAGGATATTGGTTCTCAATGTCTGGTTACATTAAAATCTGCTATGGGGCTTTTCCATCATATATATCCCACAGATTGTATGATTTAGTAAGACTAAGGTGGGGTGGGACTGGGATAGTGTTATTTTAAAATGTTTCTGATATGCATTAAATGTTAGAACTATTATTCTAGGATATTTTTAAAAACAAGTATATGTACATTGTTTTTATACATGTACATTTCAACTACTCTCACTTGTACAGTTTCTGTAGAACTGAAACATACAGAAGTGCTAAACTACTTTTGCAATAGAACATCAGAACCATTAAAAAAATTTTTTTTCTAAAATCTGTCTATCAAAATTATCCTATGAAATTAAACATAAAACAAGTACCATTTAAAAACAGCAAAAAATCATTTATATATAATCTATGGTTTCTTTTTAAAAAGTCTAAAATCTAACAATACAGTAGGAATAATCTAATACATACAAAATTATTTTAGAAAATAATTTCTCAGTGAGAGCTTCAACATCCTAAACACTTTCAAAAATGTAATAATATTTAGTTAAGAATAGACCTTTCCCAAAACTGCATTGTAACAAATATATTTAAAACCGGACTTATTTAAACGGTAATTGAGTGTTAAAATGACACCAGATACAACTAAAATATAAGCATATTATCATAAAAAATTGTATAGCATTATGAGAAGAATGACAAGACAGGGACCTCAGCCTTCAAGATTTCTCACATGTCACTCTGGAAGACCGAGACAAGTCAATTTTAAAAGAAAGTATTTTAGTTATGAAGCAGATAACGTGATGGAGACAAAACACAGTAAATCAACCTTACCCATTCCAATCCAATAATATTAAAAATAATAAATCTGAGGACTAATCTATATAAAATGCTAATTACCATTATTAGAAGAAATTTGGTAACTACAGCTCTCATAAAATTTTGACATCACTGTAGCCATTTTTGAAATTTTATTCTTTAGATGCTTGGATTAATGAAGATGTGAATTAAATATAACCTCTCCATTTCAGCAGACTTCTTAAAGATGCTGAGTCTTTTAATTTTCTTTAATTTCTTCACATTCCAATAAATTCCTATTGAATTTAAGCCAGAATAGATTAGTTGAACATTTTATAACTTTGTAAATTGTATTTAAACCCAGTATATTAATACACAAGCATAATTAGATTTCTTAGATAAACAGTTAAATCCTAAATTTGATGTATATTACACAAAGGGAATATTTCAAACTGTGAAGTCAGTCCCACTGGTGGCAAACTACTGCAAAAATGGTGAGTGTGCTGCGAAACGGTGGCCATCTCTACAGTGTACAAGAATTAAGTAGTCTCATTACATCCTCTTCTAGTTGGTTCTTCTGACTAGGATGCCAGAGAAAATTCAATTAAGGAAATCAATATCAAAAAAACCCCAAACCTCACGTTAACTTCATTACAGAAAACAAATAAGCCACAACTAATGCATGGCAGAAATAAGAAATAATGTCACCATGGTGTTTGATCAGCAGCATAGGAACTGACTCTGTGGAATTGGTAATTTAATGTCCAAAGATCAGGCAGTAATATAAATGAATTATGTGGGAAAAGTGGGATGGGGAAGTAAATATCAGAATGATACTGAATTTTTTGCATTCAGCAAGAAGAAGACAGACTACTGTAGGCAGTCTGACAACAACCAAATGTTGTGGTTTGATTCATAAAATTTTAAACTCAAAACTTATAGAAAAATGTAAAATATTTAGCAAACTGGCTTTCTGGTAAGTCAAATGTTCACTGATAAATGAAGCTAATTTCTTAATTCTTTATGTAATTACAATGTGTCAATTGAGAAGCCAAGTGATTTAGCGTACGCATTAGGTTTACATTTAAAAAATTCCTTTTGGAACTTAGTATTTTAAAAAGTGCGTAACAGGTGTAGCAAGGCTTATCAAAAATCTTCAAAATTCATATTTTCCTCATCTCCAGTAATCTAGAAACCTATTAAAACATAACCTGAATCAAATTTTGAAGCTGTCTTTATTAAGATAAAAATACCATATGACCTATTTAAAACTCATTTTGCAAATAAATGTAGTCTTGGATAACTCAAAAGTACTGATCACTGCTTTTCTCCAGAATTCTGAGGCCTAAATGAACAAAAATGTATATACAGTTTTCTAG
Source organism: Acinonyx jubatus (assembly GCF_027475565.1). Classification (NCBI taxonomy): domain Eukaryota; kingdom Metazoa; phylum Chordata; class Mammalia; order Carnivora; family Felidae; genus Acinonyx; species Acinonyx jubatus. The sequence continues at coordinate 94,729,319 of NC_069384.1, forward strand.
CTTTTAAGAAAAACACTTCTTTTTGTGTCATTACAAAAGTTACCTCCAATGGAATATATTAATAGAGAAACAGCACAATTCTTATTCAGTACCTAAATTCTCTTAAGTAGAAGAATGAAAATTCACTTTCCCCCCATAGTTTATGTACTGGTCTATGGGACTTGGTACAGCAACACTATTGGCCTGATACTATCATAGATTTTGCTTAAATTTTGAGGGGAAAAAACTAAAAAATCCCGCAGGTCAAAACTGACTCATATAAATGGAAAGATTCCACTTAAATAAATGAAAAGCAATTTAAAATGCAAAATAAAAATGAATTAAGGCAGCTCTAAGAGAAAAAACTCATCCATTCAAAATAGTGCTACTTTAGTATAACTCACTCCTTAACATGTCATGTTTATAATCTAGGCATAGAAGCCAAAAATCAAAACAAGCATTGCAGTTATGATGCAGCATCAGGTGTTTACTTCAGCTGAATGGAAAATAATGGTCACAACTCAAATGAATGCTAATTTAATATGAATATATGCACCTTACCAGAGATGTTTATGTTTACTACCAAAGACGTCTTAGCAATTCCATATTCCTCACAAAGTCAGTATAATTGTTGTAAAAAAATCAACTGTGGTTCTGAATACCCATTCACAGTTGATCTCAACAACGTATCTGATGTAGGAGACTGGTTATCTGTGACAGGCAGAAGGATGTGGTGGTCCTCAGTTCCAAGCGGAAGAGATAGTGGTAAAGTCATATCAGAAGGCTTCACATCCAATGTTTCTGATAAAGGACTTTTTTGTATAGAATCTTGTTCATTCAATGGATGATCCTCTATACTAGAACCTAGAAGTTTATCTGCACCTGAAATAGAAGAGAAAGAAATTTATGCTATCTTTGGAAACAAAACAAAAACTCTTAGACTAAATCTGCTTACCATTCCCAGAACTTACATTCTAACCTCCACAGCTTTACTCATGCTGTTTCTCTTATACTGATTTACCTTCATTATTTACACAAGTCCAATATGGGCCTCAAGCTTAGGTTTAAGCACCAACTTGAACTTAAAAGGGATTTAACTGTTCTAGACAAGGGTGAGCTGTTACCTATTTTATCACTCACTTGTCAATTTTTTGTATACTACCTTGTGACATCTGTCTCTTATTGCTACTGAACATTCTGCTTCATACTGAACATACTGCTTCATTCATTCTCAGACTAAACTCCTCAAGGGTAAATGTCAAATTATACTTCTCTGATACCTTCAAAGTACTTAATAATAGTGCTATCCACATAACAGATTTGTTCTCTGAACGTATTAATGAGTAGTTCATACTATTCTCTGAGTTCAAGTTCAGAGATACAGCACTTTTGTATATTTTTCAGAAGTGAGAAATTCTGCTCAAGGGCATAAATTATCACACCGATTATGATACACTTTTGCCTTCAAATTTTCCATGAGCTTTACCATGCTTCTGCCACCCCAAAGTTTCTACATGATTTCAATGTTTCATTAGATAAAACTGCATATTTGCTTTCATAAAACTAGAATTCTGTTCTTGCCTAACTACTCTTCAGTTCAACCAGCCAATACAACCTGCACTTCCTTATCCCGGTGACTCCCTTTACAATATTCTCTCTGCCTGGGAGGAACCCTCCTTTTCCCATCTCCATTCTCTGAACCCCTCTCTCTCCTTCAAGTTCCCTAGAATTAAGTTTTTCCAGTACTCACCTCAGAAGGACTTAATCTCTTCTTTAGAACTTCTGTCTCTACTATACCCTACATTTTGTCTTGTAATCACAGTTCTATATTTAGATTTCTCGTCTCCTACACCAGATTGTAAACTCTTTGAGGACTAAGACTGCGTTTTTCAACTTCGTATTATTCTGCAGTTATGTGTACTTTGGAGGCAGAGGCATTTAACGTTTGTTGAATTACTCACATTGCAGTTTTCATATGTTACTTCTTAATCCTTATGATGTCGCTGTTTACTATCAAAGACTTGTTAACATCTCTATACACTGAAAAAGCCTAGTATTTTGTTTTTAATTATGACAAACATAGTGAAACTTTTTCAAGGATTCATTTGAAGCAACAGACTTAAATTTTATAGTCTGGCTTTTCATTTTTATGTTACAGTTTGGAGCTACCCATTTCCCTACTTCCTCTTACATGTTTCTGGATTCATGTGTTCATGATGCCCTTTTTGTCGCATAACTAATCCCCAGGTAACCCAGACTCTAGTCTGGAGAATAGTGATACACACTTTGTTTATATATTCTTTCTTTCTTGTAACTTCATAAATCAGGTTTTTAAAAGAGGAAATATTTCAAGTACTGTTTATTAGACGATCAATATGGAAAGAAATTTCTAGTGAACTTATCTACAAATTATAAAGCTACCTTCCTAATATGTATTTATCTAGTTTTTAAAAATATGTATCTAATTTAAACTGTTATAATGTGCATCTCAACATTTTAGGAGTAGCACCATTATGAGAGCCCTAAATTTTTAAAAAAACACAAACATTTACCGGAATGGACTTTTGTTTTGTGCTTCTTTAAATTTTTAATATCTGTGTAAGAATTTCCACATAATTCGCAGATAAATGGCCTTTCTCCTGAAAAGCAAGTTAAAAAGTTTAAACTCAATATTTTTGAAGCTAAGACAAAAATATCAATGTTTACGAATGCAGTGTAAACATTACTGTTTAAGTTTAGTTTCAAATTACCATTTAGTCATGTGGTTATAATATAGTCAAACAAAAACTTCCATACACATTAGGCGCTCTGTTATACTAAGCATCCCCATTTCAGGAAAAATTGAGCCCTTTTGTTGAGAGAAATTTAACTTACTCTTATAACTATTAGACATTTAGTGAGTGCCAGTTATATGCCAGATACTAAGAGGAACAGCTGGGGGAAAATGTGTAAATATTTCTGCTTTCTGGCAGCCTACAAATTAGAAAATCCTGTACAAACAGTGATAGAATAAAATGCTACAAAATTACAATTCCTTTGAATAAGAACTGTTCAATGCTTTACAAACTATGAAGTCTAAGAGTAGAGAAGCTGCCAATAAATTTATTAAATGTCTACTAGGGGCTCATAGTATTCTAGATAGGAATAGCGAGAAATAATTTTTAAAATGACAAAGAAAATGAAAAGAGTCCATCTTCAAAGTGCCATTTTCCCTTGTTTTTTTTTTTTGTTCCATATTTTCTTCATATTATATAATACTCTTACAAGAAACATGTCAATTCTAACATTCATTCTAAAAACTTGCTTACTGAACACTACTTGATAAGAAAATCTAGTATTATCTTGGTATTTTATATTCCTTTTCATTTCTTGGTACATCTTTGCAATTTAATCTAAGTCATCTAAAAACTATTATTATCTGGCATATTTTTTAGAAAATCTATACAATTCTAGACCCAACTTAATTAACACTACTCCAAATAACTAAAGAAACAAAGCAAACAGAAAGTTGATAGTTATACATTAAAATATTGCTATAGGTAGAGTACGACTAGAAACCATATAGTCCATAATGGTTTAAAAGTCAAAGTTTACGTAAAAAGAAATTAGAGAGAACAAAAAATAATACGTTCTCCCTAAACACAGACCTGTATGGGATCGAAAGTGTTTGTTGAGCTCTCCTGAGGAAATAAAACTTTTCCCACAAATACCACATATGTATGGTTTTTCACCTAGATGGAAAATAAAAGATAGCGAAGTGGTGTACTATACCAATATAATATTTTATCAATTACAATAATCTAAAGTAACCTGTTCTAAAATACTGAATTAAAACCTCTTTATATTGTATTTGAGAGGTATCTTCAGTGTGATCCAACTTAGATTAGTAATTACACTATTCATGAAACCTGATGCTTTTCATATAATAAAACTTTCTGCAAACATCCTTCTAGTAGACTAGAGTTGGGCAAGAAGTTCAATTTTTATGATTACAAACGTGATTAAAAATTCATCAATCCAGGACTTTAGTTCTTGCTATCTACTATATTATTAAGAGGAATAAAATTATTTAGGAAAGATCTATTTTAAGAGGTACTCTATCAAAACTGAAAATCTTTGAGTATAACGTGCTTCAAAACTGGTATTTTGCACTTGAAGTAGCTGTTTAATTTGTGAATCTCAGAATGTCTGCATAGGAAAAGTCCTAAAAAGTCATAAAAACCAATGTTCTACCTAAACCCACTTTCACCCCTTAATTTCACTCTACTGTTTTATCCAAGGGAAGTGAAACAAGAGGCTAAGGGGGTTTTTCTAGGGTCATAAAATACATTTCAACTCAAGTTTATATACCGTCAAAATTACCTGATTTTTAACGTATATAGTTACATAATTAAAAAATTCCATCCACTGTGTACTATCTTAGAAAATAAGTCTGCTTTTATAGCTAGTATTTATGTGAAAACCACAAACACAAAAGGCTTCAAGAAGCACACACACAACAGATACACAACAAAATCTATAATCTACTTTCTGTAAGGGCTCAATTTCCCTTTCTTTTTACAACTTTCCTTATTTTAAACATCTCTGTCAAATTCTTACCTGTATGTTTTCGAGAATGAGTGATAAGAGAACTAGAGACAGCAAATGCCTTCCCACAAGTATCACACACATACGGCTTTTCTCCAGTATGCCTACGAACATGATAGGTCAATGTGCTGGCTTGAGCAAATCTCTGTCCACACCTATCACAGACATATGGCTTCTCTCCACTATGCTTCCTATTAGTAAATAAATAAAGTTATATAGTGGTAAGTAAAACAATTTGGATCCAATCTATATAATAAGCATTTTATACAATTTTTCATGTAGTATTTTATTTCATATTAACAGACCAAGAATACATACTTAAAATCAACAGTTTCAATGTATACAAATCAAAAATAAATGTTTTGGCATAATGTTATCAAAACATTAGTTCTAAGGTAAGTTAAAAAAATTTTGCCGTCATCTTTATATGGTTGTCAAGTGTGTCCCTAATACCGCAGGCAATTATTTTCACTTGTCCATTCACTCACTCTTTAAAACTCTTTCCTTAAACCTCCAGCAACTCCTCATCCATCCTTATCTTTAGCTGATGTCCTTGCTTCCTGTTTTACTGAGAAAAATTTAAGCAATCAGAAGAAAATTTCTACCATCTCAACCTTCCACCTATAGGCATCTGTACCTATGTATCTGTTGTTCTCATTAACTCTTAACAGGAGGGTGACAATTCATCTGAATCCAAACACTCCCATTTGCATACTTAAGATATTATCTCTTTCCTACTCAATGGTAACACTCCTATAATTTCCTCCACAGTTCCTTTTTCCCATACAAATATACTGATGTCTCTGATCTTTAAAAAAAAGACCCTTTGGGGCACCTAAGTGGCTCAGTCAGTCAAGCATCGGACTTTGGCTCAGGTCATGATCTAGAGGTTAGTGGGTTCAAGCCCCGCGTCAGGCTCTGTGCTGACAGCTCAGAGCCTGGAGCCAGCTTTTGATTCTGTATCTCCCTCTCTCCCTGCCCCTCCCCTGCTCACACTCTGGCTCTGGCTCTCTCTCTCTCTCAAAAATAAACATAAAAACAAAACAAAACAAAAAAACCTTGACCTCTCTTGCTCCTCCATTTCTTGGCTCCTCTTTATCAAAAATTTGAGTCTCCAACTGTTCCACTTTAATTTTTCTCTACTAGTCACAACTAACATTGCTTTTGTTGAGAGCACTGCTGACCTCTCACTTTGGTAAATCCAACAGTTAAGTCTCAATCTTCACCTCTGTATCACCAAATTTGACAAAACTGATTGTTCTCTTCTGGAATAATTTCCTTCACTTGGATTCCAGGGCAGTCTACTGTTGGTTTTCCTCCTATATTGGCTAGTTACCTCTGCTGCTTCTTGACTATCTCCCAGAATTTTTTAAGATTAGAGTGCCTCATGATTCAGTCCTTTTGATTGCTTCTCTATCCACATTCATTTTCTTGGTGACCTCATTCAGTATTACAGCTTTAAATATTATCTATGTGCTGAAGACTCCCAAATTTGTATCTTCAGCTCAAACCAGTCCCCTGAATTACAGACTTACATAACCAACTGTCTATTGTACATCTCCATTCAAATGACTAATAGCTCAAATTTAACATATTCAGATCTCTGCTCAAAATGCCTACACGCCCTCTTAAACTGCTCTAATCCACAACTCTCTTCCATTTCAGTTCATGGTAATTCCATCTTTTCATGTGCTCAGGCTATAAATCTCAGAATCTTTGATTCTACCCTCTTTTCTATCATACCCCACATCCAATCTGCGGCAAATTCTTTAAAAATATGTCCAGAATCTGACTACTACTTATCTCTTCCATTGCCATCACTGTGGCCTAAATCATCATTACTCTCACTTGGATTTTATCTATAGCTTCCTGTTAATTTTGCTTCCATTCTTGCAATCTTACAATTGTTTTCCAATATAGCAGCCAGAGCCACCCCTTAAAATGTAAGCTAGATAAAAAAAAAAAAAAAATGCAAGCAAGATCATATCACCTATTTCTCATTCTGATCTTATTTCTCTCCTTCGCTTACTCCCCTCCAGCCACCATGGCTTCCTCTGGTTCCTTCACTATGCTAAGAAAATTTAATGGTAGAACCACAATTAGAACTCTACCGTCTTGAATACTAACACAGTAGTCTATTCCTAAGACTAAGGTGAATGCCAGACTCAAAGATCAAACAACTTTTTTTTTTTTTTTTTTACCTTGCATGAATCTTGAGATTGCTAGAAGTTGCAAATTGTAAATTGCATACATCACATTTATAGGGTTTTTCCTCACCATGATGCATACGACTATGGAAGACTAGCTGGCATTTCTGAGCAAATCCTTTATCACACAATTCACATTTGTATGGCTTCTCACCTAAAAGAACAAGCAAATAAAATTTATATTTAAAAGGAGATATTGTTTTAGTTGCTTAAGCCACATAGGCTTTCAAAAGAGTTCATCAACAGTACTATTTTCAGTATTCGGAAATTGTTAACTGCTAGAAGTAATAAAGCAAACAGAACCTTTCTTCCAGATCAACTATCAAAACCTTGATAGAATTAAAAGAAATCAATGTTTCTCAGTTCATAATAGTGAAAAGGTGGTCAATGAAAGAAATACATATTGCATCTTAAAAGGTACAAATCTAAGTGTACCAAACAAAAGTAAATGCAGAGGCTGAAGAATGAAATGTGTATGTAATGCTAAGAAATGTGTTCAGAAGTTGACAAAGATTAGGAAGCAGGAGGTGAGATGTATTGGCAAAATCTGAGAACTGTACTGAGTTGTAATTACTTTTCCCCTTTATCAGTTCTCTTAATCTTTGTCTCTGTTAAATACTTAGCAAGCTAGAATCAAGTATATGTTCATTTTAACTATGAAGGAAAATGGTATACACAGGTCATACATTAGGACTTCAGAGTATCAGCTGCAATAAAACAAAATAGCCATTAAATACTTGGTCACAATTACAAAGAAATTTTCAACAGTCTTAACATGCTGAGCAAATATTTTTGTGAATACAAGTATATACCAAATGTTGGTCACAGTCAACACTGTATATTAATATGTACTGTACAAAAATATTATTTCAGTCACAGTATAAAAGCAATTATATCTCCCACAAACCAGTCTTACCTGTATGAGTTCTTACATGCGTTTTCAGCTGGTTACATTGCGTAAATGCCTTTCCACACAAGTGGCAGACATAAGGTTTAACTCCTTTATGTATTCTCATGTGCCTTCTCAAGCTGCTGGCTTCTGAAAACACTTTCCCACATGTGTTACACATTGGCTTGGCCTTGGAATACCTCTGATCCAGCTCTTCCCCAGAGCTCTCCAGCTCATAAGAATTCTTGACACTGGCTATATTAGACATAGAATGTTCTTTCAGAGCACAGTTTGGCTGTGATTTTCCACGTTTCCGTTTCACTGTAACAGTTTGCACAATATCTTGTGCTGGAAAAGTATTTTCCACAACTGACGTCAACTCGAGTTCTGAATTATCATTTCTTTGTGCAACTTGTTCTATTACAGGACTGGACAATTTATTTGCATCTAAGAATAATTCAACAGATGCATTCTCTAAAATGTCACTGGGATATTGCACTGTTTTATTCTGTCCTGTTTTCTGGGAGTTGAAGGCCTTCTTCTTCTTTTTCGTTTGAGATGACTTCTTTGCTAAAGCCCCTTGTTTAGGATTTGCCTGAACTAAATCTGTAGACACTTCTGATTTTTCCCGACTGTTATAATCCCGTAGAGTAAGGAGACAAGTCTGTTGATTCAATTCAATGTTTCCAGTAATACTAGATATCTCTGTAGAAGAGGGATTAGCAATAAAAGCAAAATCTTCCATCTTTATTTTACATTTAGTGACCACCTCTTCCACTTTGAGATAGTCAGCAGCCTGATGAATTTCTTTAACATTCCAACTGTAAGGAAACAAGGCTAAATGACAATATTCTGAACAAATAAAAACTATTTGTGAAACAGAGCTGCACATATATTTCAATGTCTTTTAAAGACCTAACGAAGCAGAATGATGAAAAAGGCATAACTGAAAGAATAAATTTACAAAAATTCATTCATTCAGAATAATCTTTAGGCAAAAATCTCCAGTTTTACAGAACTTCAAAAGATGAAAAATAATGGTTACTCATAACTACAAATGTACCACTATAAGAAAATGTTAAAATTTCTGTGTGTTTTAAAAAACACTTGGAACACAAAAGTAGCTGTTGGCAACTTATTGCCTCCTCCCATTCATCCTGAGGCCTATTCAGATAGCAACTACCTTTTCTGGGATTGGCAACAGCAAGAGTCTAAAAAACTGTTTCCTACCTTCCTCTGCTCCCCTGTGAGGGACTTTAACGGTGCTTCTCAAACTTTCCCGTGCATGTGAGTCACCCAGGTATCTTGTTAAATGAGGATTCAGGTTCAATAGATCTGTAACGGGACCCAAGTGTCTGCATTTCTAACACAGTTGCTGGTGATGCCAGTGCTGCTGGTTTACTGATTATGCTTCAGTGGAACAAGGTTTCAGAAAGCTCTAACAACCCTCTCGCCTGTGTGTGATACTCAACCCATGTTAGTTGGAGAGTCCGTCATTATTAGAACTATATAGAAAGACTTAAGTTCACCCTGTTCAACATTCTAGTCAGTATTTACTGAGCATCTACCATGTGTGGTACACTAAGAGGGATATTGAGAAATAAGAAATAGTCCCTGCACTCCAAAAGTTTACAATGTAGTGAAAAATTGTTTGATTACTCTAGCACTGGCTCTGGCATTACTAGGTGAGCTAATTAGGGTAAGTCAGCACCTGTTGGCACTTTGCTTTTCTTAGCTATAAAATCTGAGAGTTGAGTTGGTATTAACATAAAAATAGGACCCTTTTATAATTATCTGAGGATGGATACATACACATACATACACACACACACACACACACACACACACACCCTTCAAGTAATCTTCCTGCTCTTTTCCCCAAATATTATGTAACTCTTCAGAAAAAATTTTCAAAAATCTTTTCCTTTTTCCCACATGATTATATGAGCCAGAAAAAAGTTTTAGTCATAGCTGATAATACAATTATAGTGCTATTAATATATCTTTATTTTTTTTAAGAAGAGTAAAATTTGAAATGAAATTAAACATTAACTAGCTCATGAACCACTCAGGTCTTTGAAGGTATACTACAGTATTTACAGATCTCTATCCATTTTCTCATCAACTGATGAAAACTTCTTTACCTCAAGTGGCACCTGTATGTTTCCTCTTTTTAAATTTAGTTTTCCATTGGCTTTTAAAAAATTGCCTTTTATTATACACAGAGTTATTTTCTCAGCTCATTATAGATTAAATAGATTTATAGGCCTGTTTGGAAACCTAATCACAAGTTTAGGGAACATTTTATTCTCTAGGAAAATATACCTAAAGTTCCTAAATATAGTATAAATAAACTTTAAGAATATAATCTACTTGCAAATGGAGTCTTTCCCCTAGATAAGAAAATATTAAAGATTTCTTATGTCCCTTAGCTATAATTTTGGAATACATAACGGATGATCCTTGTAATGAAGTTAATTCTATATTTGCAAAGATATAACACAAATAGCCCAAATATAAACACAATCTTGTTCATCTTTTATACAAAATATTTTTAGCATGCATACAGTAGCACTGTCACTTTCTAAAAATGTTACCTTTGTCCTTAAGCATTTTTATTAATTTTGTTACATAGTCTATTATTATTACAATCAATGAGAGACAGCACTAGAATGAAACCAAATTTATCACTCATTATACTTAGGTCTCAAATTATAATTGTGCTTAGTGATCCATACAGTGAACTACCAAACACATAACAAGGTCTGGTAGCCTTTAAGACCAATATAAACTAGCACTGAGATGCACACTAATTGTTCAGTACTGACACAGTATTTCATACCAATTATTCATCTATTTCATAAACAAACTATAATCTCAGTTACAGTTAAGAGAACCAATCAGCAGTTGCTTACACCAATGACTAATCTGCTTTTGTTTACAAGCATGAAGTTACAGTGCTTGCAAACCTGCTTTCCTCTTTTGAACAGTCACCGAAAGTCATTTAATTACATGCTACAAGGTATGTGGCTAAATGCTTTACATGCATAGTTTACTTAATCCTCAAGACAGGTCTCTGCAATCTGTAATAATCCCATTTTACGTACAAATGAAGGCTCAGATGTACAAAGACATTAAGTAATTCATCCAAGATCACAGAAGTTAGAATAAGATTTGACCAAGGTAATCTGGCTCCTGAGTCCACTTAATTCTCTATTATTTTGCTTTCTTCACTAAGTTTAATCACTGAATTATACACTTTCTACTTTTGATGTAAGTCTTCTCACATTTGTGGTGGGGCTCAAACAACTAGTTCCCAGGAAAGGTATGTATCAAAAAAGACTGAACAAAAATCTGGCTCTTTTTCACACTGGTGCTTTGCATGAAGGCTCAAAGTAAGCTGCTCTTCAGTGTGTTCAAATCAATTCAAGATTATTTGGAAAAGTTAATTGAGAATGGGAAACTATTAAATTGAAGATCAAGCAAAATTCACTGGTTTTGTGGTTATTTTACATAATGTGCTCTAAATATTTAGATGAGGCACCTGTAGAGTCAACTATTCAGTAAATTTAAATAATTTGTCATGTAGATTAATCTGACACTCGTGTGTTCCTTTAATCAACCCACAGAGAACTGACTTGAAAATCTCATTATGTTAAAATTTAAAAATAATTCAAAAATAGTGTGTTTCCTTTTCAAAAGAATTAAGGAACATTTTGATTCTAGCTTTTTAAAGAAGTGTATTTCCACAATAAGTTGCAATGTAAAACAGAGAGAAGGATTCTCCTTAATATCTATGTATATATATAGAGATCATCTGGAAAATGAAAGATTTTTATCAAAATGTTAATAGTAATTATCAGTGGATGGCAAAATTTCAGGTGTTTCCTTTTTGTTTCTTTCCTGATTTTTCTCCAAAAATTGTGGAGTTAAAGGGAGAGAGGAGAGTAGAAGAGAGAAAATAAACGAAACTAATGTTCAATGGGAAGTGGGCCTTCAAGTAAATCCTTGATCTTCACACTAATACCAAGGGAGTTACTACAATCTCATTTTCACAGATGGGGAAACTGAGGCCCTCAGAGGTTGCATCTTGCTCAAAGACATACAGTGACTGACAGGCTAGATCTAATTCTAAAGAGCATACCTGTTTATGTCAGATTATGACTTCCATAAGAGATGGAGGAAAGAAGACAGGAGTAATTTGATTGGTTTCTCTTTCCTTTTATCCCCTCTACCTTTCCCTCCACAACTAGTAAATTCATCAGGATTAAATTAATTATACAGTCCACTATGCATGGGAGACACAAGTGACTGCATTATTAAATTCCTCAGAACCTACTTCCCGTTAGTGGAGTGACAGCATTAAGCGTTTCAGAGAAGCATTCTAGCACCTTGGATCTGGTGTAAGCATTAGTACTAATAGCTTTCCAGAGGTAACAGGAGTCACTGCCATTTACACTCCAAGGAAATTATTTTCTTGAATCAAGATCAGGAAGAGGTCCTGCACATTGCTATCTACGGTTAGAAATGGGAATACATGAAATGAACACAGAGGATCATCCTTCTTCATCCACACTCCCCTACTACCTCAAGCACGTTAAGAGGTAGGGGACAGAGTGAGGAAGAGAGAAGATCAGAGGAATATAAAGACCAAGGAAACTGGAATTCACTTCGAATTCATTATGTATGATCTTCAAGTTCCCATAACTGAAATTGCAGGTTTTGCTTCAGCACATAAATCAAATGTGTCAGAAAAAAGGCTTTAATCTAATTAGCATCTGTGCTTTTTGCGCTCAAGAAATGTAGTCTGTTCATCCCAAACCAGTAATACTGACATCTTTATTAAAAACAACAATAGCATTGTGCACAGCAATATATGAAGTTAAGGGACTGAATGGAAAAGCTACAAATATACTTTAGCTCTAAAGACCGTTGACTAGCTTTTAGAAATGAAAACAAAATGTGTACTTTACCTGTCAAGATTTAAAGTTCCTGTGTATATAAACTCCAACAGTTTCTGAAATCCATCAGCCTTCACTTGACTCTGATCAAGGAAGACATTGTTCTCAGAAGTGCTTCTGTAGATCGCACCAAAATACTCACTAAATGAGGCAAGGACATTTCTATGAGCTTTAAACTGGAATTCCCCAATCACTACGGTGCAGTCACAAAGAAAACCTGCTTCCCGCTGTTTGTTCAGTCTCTCTAAAAGGTGCTCACAGTGGTGCGAATACTGCATTTTGATATCAGAATGGAATTTTACCCTTGTTCTAAAAGACAAAAAGAGACAGTAAGTCAGTAACCCTAAGTTTTCATCAAACGTTTCACCCAAGCAATTGGTAAGGGGAGAAGGGACATAGAACATGAACAAGAATAAAGTCCTCACTCGCTGCCCCCACAGAAAATTCTTATCAAACAGATTAGTTAAAAATGCTGAAGGTTAAGTGTCTATCTTTGGCCAACTAACACAATCGTTTGGACACATCAATAATACGGCGATGCGTGAAAACACTTCCACGAGCTGAAAAAAAAGCACCGCAAGATTTCACACTTTGCAGTTGAACCTCCAGACTTCCAAGCTCAGTACGCATGCATGTGTTGGGGAAAAAATTAACAAACCACTAAGAAATGACTCCTTTGGACAGATGAGGAAAAAAACACAGTATGAGTTCTTTAAAACCGCTCTCAAATCCCCACAACCTGTTAGTTTTCCGTGGTGCACACAGTTGCTTCAAAACACGGGGCGGGTGCCCAGGAGGCGGAGAAGGAGCAGAGAGCCAGAGTTGTCAAGGTTCCGTCACTCGCCCGGAGGAGGCCACACCCCCTCTCGTCCCCCCTCCCGACGGCAACCGAGAGTGACAACCAAAGCCAGTCTCTCCCGGCTTCTGCCGCACTGCCCTTCGGCCAGCTCCCACGACTACCTCGGGTTCCCACAGCAGAGGTTATGGCCAAAGCCAACACCGGGGCTGCCTCGCCCAAGCTTTCCACGTTAATATCTCCGCCTCGACCTGAATTCAAACTCCATGAAGCCTGCTCACTCCTGACGCCGCGTCCGGAGAAAGCAGGATTGACAAGCTGGGGCGTGAAGAAAGACTCACCTACAGCAAATCAAGGGGCAACAGTTTCTTCACGCTCTCTCCGCCATCTTGGAAGGACGTCACCGCTCCCCGCTCCGCCTCTTCCTTCTTCCTCTACGGAGACATCATATCCGGCCCGGGCGTCCAGAAGAAACATTGGAGGCTCTGGGACCGTGGAGGTCTGGTACCGGCGAGGACGGACCGGGCTGGCCCGCAGAGATTTCGCTCTTCTGCGTACCAGGGTCTCCAGCGAAACTGCGAACGTCGTGGATACGGGACTTAAGGGTTCATTCGCAGCGACCCGCTTGTCTTCCTCATTCTAAACATTCTGGTCTGCCGATAGTCAGCATCTCGCGTTCAGGGCCGAGGTCGGGCAGCACCGCCCGAAAGTCCTCTTTCCGGGAGCCAGATTGCGCACTGCATGCTGGGGCTTGTAGTTTCTTGGTTTCTCCCATCATCCTCTCCTTCCTCGGGACCCCCGAGAGTGGGAACAGCTGCTTTGTGTCCTTAGGCTCCTGGCCATAGAGGATTTTTGAACTGAGACTGGTCACTCCTTTTCAGTTTATGTACCCGAAAGCTCTTGAGAACCCTTAATTGTGTTTGCATCAGCCAACTGTAGCTTAGTTTTCAGGATATCCTTACCTGGTGTTAAAAGTCTGAGATGCAAGAAAGCGGGGCAAAGCAGTAGGGCACCTGGGCACACGCAACATTGCAGGAAGGTGGGGTTTATACCGCAAAAGGTTCTGCGTCTGGACCAGGAATGTCTTAACGTAATAATTTACATCGAATTCAGATTTTGTACAGTGAAAAGAATGCCAGTTATCTGTGTAACATACAAGAGGCACAGAAACAGTAGGATAAGTCGTGTTGATATTTTAGGGTGAATTTTCCCCTAGTACTTACGGATATCATAGTTCTAAGAAAACCAGAACTACATTTATTCTTGTTAAAGATGTGTCAGGACCATAGACTATTTACTCATGACTTCATTTTAAAAGACAGTCTCAACTGGAATTTACCCATTTCTTCTGAGATTTTTTTCAACGACACTGTTTGCTCTTTAACTTCTTTTCTCTAGGCGGTAAGAAACATTTGTGAATAAAGCCACTACCATAAAGTTTACAAGGGGAAAAGTTGAGGCTGGCTCTAGATTACACCTTTATGATTCCACTTTTATATTTTGTTGAAACCCTTTTCGGTAGTTCATTCAGAAATATAAGTCTCTACCAGGTGTTAAGCACGACACTAAGTATGTATGTGACTAAAACATGGTCTCCCGGCAATGAGGAATTTGCAGTCTGAAGGGGAAAATTTGCAGTCTGAAGGGGAAAACTAATGGAAAACCACATGACTTGTAACACAAAAGGTGCTTAGGAGGCAACAAGGCTAACAGTTTTACCGCTGTGTTTGAGCTCCTCTCTAGGCTGTATGTTACATTATTTTTAAGTAGTAGGTTGTGATTTGAATTTTTTTTTTTTTGAAGCACTTCCACATGGCAAGCTGTCAATAAAAACATTTGCTGAATAACATAACCAGGGTGAAAGTTTAAATTCTCATTGTTCAGTAAGTTGCTATTAAGAATGTATTTTAAAAGTCTGGAATAATTGGTGAGAACCACATGGCTCCGTTTCGGGTGAACCCTGTAGAGAGAGGAAAAAAAAAAAAAAAAAAAAAAAAGCTGTTTCCGCCCGGTTTCGAACCGGGGACCTTTCGCGTGTTAGGCGAACGTGATAACCACTACACTACGGAAACTCGGCTACGTGCTATGGTTCAGAAAGTCCTTCATATGGAAGTAGTAATTTGGAGTTCACAGGCACGTAATGTTGCGATAGCTTTTAACAGGAAAAATAAAACAATCAGAAAAGGAAATAACTAAATGTTTAATTGTATAGTGCTGAAACTATTCTAAAAGTTGGAATTTGCATGCTTTTTTTCAGACTCTTAAGTACCGCTGCAGAAACCAGGCACTCGCTCCTTGCCCTTCCTTTGAGTAACACTTCTGTGGGAAAGAAATGTTTTATTTCGTATCCTTTCCTGGAGAGACGTTGCTCAGAAGGCAGGGTGTAGTGCGGGGCTTCAGTGGCCTCCCTCTTCTTGCAGAGGCTTGCAGCACCAAGTGCCACAGCTGTTACTTAGGTGACCCTTTCAACCTCTGGTGGAGAGACAAGTAAATAGCTTTTGAATTTCCTCCCCTGCTTTCAGAGACCAACCAGAGGTTCGAACTTGCTGAGGTGTTTTTAAATGCTCTACATAGTGTGTAAAATTGAGGGGGTAAAAAATCAGACACCAAAGATGCACTTTTTGGCACACAATGTACTTAAATTTTTCTAAACCTAAACTTCATAGGACCTAAGGAATATCACTTTTCTTGCAAAGAGGCAGACACATCCTTATGCCTAAAAATCACGTCTTTTTTTTTTTTTAAGTTTTTATTTATTTTCAGAGAGAGAGACAACAGAGTGGTGGAGAGGCAAGAGGCAGAGAAAGAAGGAGAGAGGGAGAGAATCCCAAGTAGACTCTGCACAGTTAGTGCAGAGCCGGATGCGGGGCTCCAACTCAGGAAACCGTGAGACCATTACCTGTATTTTTTAGGAAATAGGAATGACCTTCATATTACATGGGGGATAACCAGATGAGATTGCTAAAAATCAATCAATCCAAAAAAGTGAGCTTCTACCATTTTGGTTTTGACTACCTTTTGCTTAGAAACTGCAGGAAAGAAGCGCAACAAAGTATTTGCCTGGTGTATAGAAACAATAATAAAAGTATATAAAGCCCACTTTAAATCCTAGCATTCTTTCCTTTGTGTTTTCAAAAGTTGACAAGGGTTTCCAGAAGCACAAACCGGGCGTCTTCTGTGACAACTTTCTCTAGTCAAATCTTCCCACCTTTTCCTAGGTTCAAGGGCACATTCTAGAACTTTCAACATGCCCATGGACAGACACATTAACCAGAATTCAAAGGCTTTGGAAAAGAAAACTTTTTATGACTCATCGAGGTATTGGGGAAGGCCCCTTGTGAAGGGTTAGATTTATATCATTAGTGAAGAAAGTTGGGTTTTCCTGATATTGGTATCCCGGGATTCCAGGGGGTGGCAAGTGACCCAGCCCCTGTGAGATGCAGTCGGGGGGTGGGGGGGGGGGGGCGCAGCACTTTGGAGGGTCAATGGGCCTGGGCTCTCCAGGGCACGCCTGCCAGGCGCAGGCCCCGTGGTCAGGCCAGCGCTTCTGTGACGCGACGTTCCAGGCCGTAGGCCTTCTGGCGCTGCCCAAGGGCCCGCGCTTCGCACTTTCGCTCCCTAGCGTAGCCCGCAGCCAGGGCAGCCAGAGCAGCCAGGCGACAGGAGGAGGAGGCAGCGGCATGAGCTACTACTACCAGCTACCAGTGGTGATCGACAACGGCTCAGGAGTGATTAAGGCGGGCCTGGCTGGGTCGCGGGAGCCCCAGTTCGTCTACCCCAACATTATCGGCCGGGCCAAAGGACAGGGCTGGGTAGCGGAGGGCGCGCTGGAAACGTGTGTAGGTGACCAAGCGCAGGAACGGAGAAACTCGTTGTCCATCAGGTACCGTCTTCTCACAGCGGGCAGGACCCTAGTGGAGCGGAAAGAGGGAGGGTCTAGATGAGGGGCATAAGGGTGAGAGAACAAGGAAGACAGGAACAGGAAGTTTCAACCCGCTGGTGCAGGCCACAAATCTCTGAGGGTACCAGACATCTAAAGGGTTAGCATTACTTGCTCTTCGTATGTAAACGGATCTGTTCAAATGTATAAATAAAGTCACCGTTCATAATGTACAAGTTTATTTAAGGATGTCACTTTCTCCCTGTGGGTTATTTTCTTCAATTAATTGATATTAAAACTGTACTATTATGTAAAGATTTCCCAATTTTTAAACTTCGTTTAAAGTTTATTTATTTTGAGAGAGAGGGAGCAGGGGAGGGGCAGAAAGAGAGAGGGAGAGAGGGAATCCCAAGCAGGCTCTGCCTAGAGCTTGGGACTTGATCCCACCAACTGGGAATTCCTGACCTGAGCAAAGATCAAGAGTCAGATGCTTAACTGACTTAACCCAGCCAGGTGCTCCAAAGACTTCCCAAATTTTTTTTTTTTTTTTTTAAAGATTCTTTGTCTTCCAAAGCGGGGACAAATGGAAAGCAACAAAAATTGCAGAGGAAGTCAGCTATGCAAACTTCTGCTGGCAGTTACCTTCTCTAACTGGCTGTGACAGTCACTGCCCACAAAGGGTACTGGTAATAAGTATGGGGATTAACCCAGGTTTGAAGAGAGTAGGTGCTGAAAAAATTAAAAGCTGCCACTAAAAAAAAAAAAAAAAAAAAAGCTGTCACTTATCTTACTGCTTTTCCTACAGCTACCCAGTGGAACGTGGTCTCATTACTTCCTGGGGGGACATGGAGGTCATGTGGAAGCATATCTATGATCATAACCTGAAACTAAAGGCCTGTGATGGCCCAGTCTTGATTACGGAGCCAGCACTGAACCCACTGGCCAACCGGCAACAAATCACTGAAGTGTTTTTTGAGCATCTGGAGGTGCCTGCCTTTTATATGTCCATTCAGGGGGTGCTGGCTCTCTTTGCTGCTGGCTTCACAACTGGTTTTGTGCTGAACTCAGGTGCTGGGGTTACCCAGTGTGTGCCCATCTTTGAGGGTTACTGTCTGCCTCATGGTGTCCAGCAGCTAGATCTGGGAGGCCTTGACCTCACCAACTACCTTATGACACTGTTGAAGGAGCAGGGCATCATGCTGCTTAGTGCTGCAGACAGAAAGATTGTTGCAGACATTAAGGAAACTTCTTGTTACGTGGTAATGAACTACGAAGAGGAAATGGCCAAGAAACGTGATTCTATAGAGAAAGTTTACCAGCTACCTGATGGGACGATGGTCAAGCTCTATGACCAACTCTTTCATTGTCCAGAGGCCCTCTTCTCTCCACGTCTTAGGAACCTTCAGACCCCTGGCATCGATAAATTGTGTTTCAACAGCATAATGAAATGCGATACAGATCTAAGGAACTCGTTTTTCTCCAATATTATCCTTGCTGGGGGATCAACCTCTTTCCCCGGTTTAGACAAGAGGCTAGTTAAAGGTGTAGCAAATATGGTACCTGCCAATACACCTGTGCAAGTTACAGTTCCCCCAGAAAGGAAACTATCAGTGTGGATGGGAGGCTCTATTCTTGCATCCCTGTCTGCTTTCCAGGACATGTGGATCACTAAGGCAGAATTTAAAGAAGTTGGACCCAACATAGTACATCAAAGATGCTTCTGAATACAGATAAAATGGTTAGAAAAAAATGCTTTGAGTATATGTGACAGAAAACTTTGGATATCATATGTGTCTGAGAGAACAGAAAGTATTTCAGTTGTTGGAATGTCCATGTCTCTTCCATTTCTGTGATGGGTGAAGCAAACAACCTGTTTCTGGAGTAGAACCAAATTAAATGCTAGAGGAAACATTATTCTTGACCTTGAAGTTCTCATCTTTCCCTTGGAAAAATTTGTAGTGCAACATGTGTGTCAACTGGGTGATACAGATTTAAGTTTGTTGAGGTTTACATAATGAACAAAGCATATTCAAGGCATGCTTAATAGACTGGTTTTATTGAAATAAAGAGCTCACATTGAGCAGACTAAGAGCAATGACTAGGAAAGTAAATGAAGGCCAAGGACTGGAAAGGGAGGCTTTGTGTTACACGTCCTATAGGCAAAGGAGAACAATTAAAGAATGAAAAGCAGGAAACATAGGAAATTAAGATGAATGTGGCAGTGGTTTGGAGAATAAATTGGGCTGGGAAGGCCCTGGAGATTTGGTGATCAGTTAACCAGTTATTAGTCTAGATATAAAGTAGTCAAGTCATAAGACTCAAGATTATAGACAATAGGAATTCAGAAGAAGTAATTACAAAAAAACCCGACAAGTCTTGGTATCTAGTTAGATATGATGGGGGAAGAGTCTGAAATGACCTGGGTGCTTGATAATGATGGCAGTATTCATGTAACTCAAAGTATTTCATATCTGCTCTGTGCAAAGCACTGTGTTAAGCACAATGACTGCTAAAGCAGGAGTGAGATCCTGTCCTTAAGAAGCCAGCAGTCTAGTATAAGAGGTGAGATTTATGCCTTGATTATAATAATACTAGGTAGAAAGTGATTTGGTGTCCTAAGAGAAGCATAAAATGGTCTGGGGGTTCATAAGGAGGAAAATACCTTGAGGTCTCGTGGAAGACTTTCTGGTAGATTTGGCTCTGGGGCTAGATTTGAAAGACAGCTGAAATTTAAACCTAATGTAATGCCCTTTCCTCAGAATTCAGGGGCAGCACATGTGGATTTAGGTCGAGGCTCTACCACCTACCAGCTGCATGAACATTTTGAAGATAAATTTTTCTTATCCATAAAGTGGGGCTGCTAATCCCTGTCTGTCTCACAGGGTCATTGTAAATTTCAAATAGGATAAACTCTGTAAAGATACCTTTTAATTTTATTCTTTTTTGTTTAGTACATAAAACTATGTACTAAAATATAAAGAGAGAGAGACAGAGTGCAAGTGGGAGAGGGGCAGAGGGAGAGAGGGAGACACAGAATTAGAATCAGGCTCCAAGCTCCAAGCTATCAGCACAGAGACTGATGTGGCTCGAACACACGAACTGGGAGATCATGACCTGAGCCAAAGTCAGACGCCCAACCCAACTGACTGAGCCATCCAGGCGCCCCTAGAAACTTTTCGAATACAATGAAATCTGTTATCTTCTGTTGTAGAATTAGATGCTACTTCCTCCATGCAGTCAAAATTCATTGTGTCCTTCAACGCATTGTTATTTGTTCTTCTATTGACCACTTAATTTATGCAGCCTTATCTTTTAGTTTGCTTGTCTTTCTCCCGCAATAGATACGTTCTTAGAAGATAGGGATTGTGGGATTTCCCTTTTCATCTCTATCCCCTTCCCTGATGCTCTCTATGGTGCACTCCCAGTAGGTATGTAGATACGGAGAATTGACCAAAAGAAAATTCTGGGCAGAGGTAACATTAGGGCAAAGATTCCAAGGTGTAATAATGATGGGCACATTGTACAAGGAGAAGTGGGCCTGAGTCAAGCATTTGTGAAGAGGTGCATTTCATTCCTAGGTACTTCTCTCCCACGTCAGTGATTATAAGGAAAACTAGATTGGATACCGTGTAAAAAATGATTATCTGAGGGCACTGTGAACAGTTGATGCTGCACTCACCAGATTCACAAGCACTGTAGAGAGCATGAACTTATTCTTCAGAATTCTGAAACTGTTTTCTAAAAGAAAATAGAGCTATCTACACATTTATCTAATTTAAACTTCAATATCTCAGGGGGGCCTGGGTGGCTCAGTGGGTTAAGCATCAGATTCTTGCCTTCAGCTCAGGTCATCAGCTCGTGGTTGATAGGTTCAAGCCCAGGATTGGGCTCCATGCTGACGGTGTAGAGTCTGCTTCGGATTCTGTCTCTCCCTCTCTGCCCCTCCTCCTCTTGCTCTCTCTGCCTCTCTCTCAAAAATAAACTTAAAACACAGAGCAAAACTTCAACATCCCAGAGAGATGAGTGATATGCCCCGATTCGAGAGACCCCCCTGAAAACAAACCACCAGAGTCCAGAGTCAAAGCCAAGCGGCAAGGGTCGTTTATTGCAGGTTCGAACCCGGTGCTCCCCGCGCTAGTTGCCGGTGACGCTAAGAGGCCCTGAGCGAGGATCTTACAGCTTCTTTTATAGACGGGCACAAACAAGTTAGGGATTTTTTTTTTTGCGGTTACAGAGCTGTTATTGGTTAACACTTAAATTTGAACACTCAGCAGAACTTGATTGGTTCCCGCCTTTTTTTCAAACCACTCAGCAGAACTTGATTGGTTCCCGCCTTTAGGTCAGCCCACAACCGGGCGCACCCTGGCTGGTTCTGGGAACGCAGTGGGGGGGGGGTGGGGGGTGGGGGGAGGTCTTTTCTTTGCAGTTGTGAGTACACCTGGTAATTTTTCTCTTAGTCTCTCAATGAGCGAGACAAGCATTATTCCCATTTTACAAATTAAAAAAATTGATATTTAAACAGGTTAAGAGATTTAAGTTTAAAGCGATCCCAAAGTAAATTGCTTGCTACATTAGTCAGGCAAACAATTCTGAACCGTGGTCTGAGGTAGTTAACTCAACAACCTACCTGGAATATTCTGTACTGACTCCAGCCTCTAACATGGGATCATAGATGATCCTTTTCAAGTAATCTAGGGATAGGGAATAAAATGGAAAATCACGCTTATATTTTCCCTGCCCTTAAAGTCGTTGGAAACCAACCCCTCTAATATTGTATCTTTCTTTCAGACTGAGGTGTCAATAGCGACAACTCCACAGAATTCACCCAACTGAACATGAATTCTACAATTAGGATCAGCCAGTTATATGTAAAACACTATTATACCATTACAGAAACTTGGTACAATTTACGGTGGATTTTTAACCTAATCATGACACAACATTAAAGCAAAGTCAATGACTGAAAAGCTTTCATTTCCTAATAAAAGGTAAATTCAAATCTTGAATGTTAAGATTAAGAATGAAATAGTTATACTTAATAAAACCCATCCTATGTTCAAGAAGACATTGCAGAGAGGCCTTCTAAGAAGGGAGCAGGGAAGGAACTCCAAGGCAATCCAACGAGCACAGCCAACCTTCTGGTTTAGCCAAGGCTATCCGGGAATCTATTTTCTTAAAGATCTCTAACAAATGTGACTAGAGTTGAGAATCACTGTCATATTTCCCAGGCCCTAAAATTTTTCTGTGAACTTCATTTTCTTAAGGTGGTGGAGCGCACCGAGGCCGGTCCTTAAGGCAGGTGCACCCGGTCCTTAAGGCATGGAAAACGGAGCCGTGCAGTAGGACAAGCTCGTTTTTACTTTCAAAGGACGTCGGGAAATAACGCTTTTCCCAGGAAATGTGGGGGGAGGGGCGCAGCTGTCCTCACGGCCGGAAATAGAGCATTCCAAAAAAAAAAAAAGGGGGGGGGTGGTGGTGAGGACGGATGTCGCGAGAACCGCGACGGGAGGGCTTTAGCCAATCGGCGCGTACGGCGGCCACTGTCTTTATAGGGAGCCGCGGCGTTTTGCACCTCGGGTTGTGGAGGGTGGGCCTGGGAGGGGAAGCGGTCAGTTTTTGTCTAACCCTAACTGAGAAGGGCGTAGGCGCCGCGCTTTTGTTTCCCGCACGCTGTTTTTTTCGCTGACTTTCAGCGGGCGGAAAAGCCTCGGCCTACCGCCGTCCACCGTACAGTTTGGAGCAAACAAAAAATGTCAGCTGCTGACTTGCTCGCCCCTCCCAGGACCCTGCGGTGGCTCGCCTCCTTAGCCCCCGCGTCCCGCCTAGAGGCCGCGGTCGGCCCGGGGCTTCTCCGGAGGCACCCATTGCCGTCGCGAAGAGTTGGGCTCTGTCAGCCGCGGGTCCCTTGGGGGGGCCAAGGGCGAGGCTCTGACCGCAGGGAGAGAAACGGGAGCAGGTCCCCGCGCGCGGTGCGCTTCCCTGAGCTGTGGGACTTGCACCCGGGACTGGGCTCAGACACATGCCGCCTGCTGAGGTGCTGTTGGAGGCCCGCAGTCGGCTTTCCAAGGGAAGGGGTGGGGGCGGGGGGGAACTCCTTTTGTGCGCGTCGGTCTCCCTTCGCCATCAGTGGTGGGCCTGTGAGGTCGCGATACCCGCGGATTGGACTAGGGTGCGTGCAGATTGGCAGAAGGATGCGTGGAGAACATTTAAGAAATTGGCCCAAACGAATGGGCAGTGAGCCAGTCAGCGAGCCATTCTTTTGTAGGGTTTTTGTCCTAATCTCCTGCCTCTGGTTTTGTTGCCCATTTGTACCTCATGTATTAGCTGATCTGGGGGTTTTGTTGAGGTTTTGCCTTTACGAAAGTAGATCTGGAAAGTAGATCACGCAGCCAGTCCCCTCGATGGGATTGTTAAACATTTCGTAAGTATTTGTTAACCAGAACTAGTGTGTTCTCAAAGCAGTGAATATTGTTCCTTTAATGGTGCTAGCTTGTTAATTTTCTTTGCCTCTGCCAGTGGTTGCAAAGCATTAAGTGGCGACAAACGGAAAAGAAGGAAATATATTACCACCCCCGCCCCCATTTGGATCTGGTGTTCTTTCAGGAAAGAAAATAAACTGATGGCCTACTAGGTTAAAGGAAACAACCTACAGGCCCTTCTGCCCAGTTATCCCCAAAGACTAAATCCAAATTTACGTATGGATTCATCCCAAAAGAGTGCCTTCACTTCCTTAAGACAGCTATTCAGGGGGTCGTTGCTGGGAGAGATGGTAGGCCGCGGCCTGCATCTTAACATTTATTTTTTATTAAAAAAAAAATTAACATTTATTTTTGAGAGACTGGCAGAGCATGAGCAGGGGAGGGGGAGGGAGAGAGAGAGACACAGAATCTGAAGCAGGCTCCAGGCTCTGAGCTATCAGCACAGAGCCTGACGCGGGGCTGGAACTCAACAAACGTAAGATCATGACCTGAGCCGAAGTGGGACGCCCCACCGACTGAGCCACCCAGGTGCCCCTGGGGCCTGCGTTATAAAGACAAATTACCAGGGTGATGATACTCTGCTCACGTCCCGCCCTGACAACGGAAAGAACCAGTCTGGAGGACTATGTCAGCAAATTTGTAAATGTGTGGGTCTGCAGTACCTCAGCCCATTACCTAAAATAGGTCCTTCAGTGTTGTCCAACACAATTCTTAGCCCAATTATAGACATGTGAAAAAGCTGGAATTCGCTGTTGCTGGTAATGTTCTCTAAGAAGAAAAATAATTTTCCTCAGCATGGTTTTCTGGAAAGCACACAGGGCGAGTAGGTTTAGATAACTCTGCTTCACCAAGCTTCCATGTACTCAGAAGGTGACCTTTTAAGACCTCTTGAAGACTGCCAGGGTTCCTTGAACTATAAATAAATGTCTTTTGTTCCTGCTCCACCTAGTGGTACTTTAGCTTCTCCGCATTTACAAGATTTGTGGTGGTATGGGGTCTGCGGCAAGGATGGCCATCTACTGGGAATGTTTTTCTCTCATTTTTAAAAAGAAAATATTAATTGAATAAATACAATTTAAAAATAAGTCCACAGCTGTTTTTTAGTTCTTGTATTTGAAGTCCTCCCTCTGACTAATGTCTTATAAACATTCCAAAGGAAAGCTCTTCTTAGTATTATAAACATTTGATATATTTATTCTAGTTTGGCAAAGTAATTCTCTTAAGTGATACGGTTTTGGAGTAAAAAGGGACCATCAGGGTCATCCAATGATATAATTTACATGGAAAGCTTTTGTGGATAATAATTATGGCAAATGTGAGTTATTGCTACAAGACTTAAATCCCTCTAGCAGATAAAGAACACGCTTAAATGGGGTTAGATGACTTACCTAAGTTAATTACTTGCAGAGTTGGGACCAGCAACAAGGCCTCCCAACTTTAAGTTCAGTGCTCTGTTTACCATGTGGCATCTTAATGCTGCATTGGTTTGTCTGGGAAGAATGACTAGCATTAATTGCACCATCATTTTCTGGTTTAAAACGAAATCGCATCCTTAATGGTTACTTGCCTGTGAGCTTAGTTTCCACCCCCACCCCCACTCCCTCCACAGCCGCCTTTGATGTGATTTTGTGCTGGAAAGTCCCATGTGTGCTTCACTATTTTACACGTACAGCCGATCCTTGTCATTTGTGGTAGTTCTATAAAGTTATAAACATTGAACTAGTGAATACTGAACCATTTCTCTCGGGGGAAATATAGAATTAGGTTTCTGTGAGCCTCTGGTCACAACATCTGCACCAACTGATTAAGGCATAATCTTGTTTTATGTGTGTCTCTGTTTAAAGAAATATATTAATATCTTCATATATGTTCAATATATGATTGACTTACTATTTTTAATACTATATTATTTAACATATAACATTGACATTTACATATATATTTAATATGCATATATCAGTAATGTACTCAAGTTCATATAGCTCATGCCTGTATGAAGCATATCTAGCACGTGCATTTCCTATATGGATCATATCTCAGCCTTCCTTTTTTTTTTTCTTTTTTTAAAAGTATTTATTTATTTTGAGAGAGAGAACGAGCAGGGGAGGGGCAGAGAAAAGGAGAGAGAGAATCCAAAGCAGGCTCTGCACTGTCAGCGTGAAGCTTGACGCGGGGCTCAAATTCACAAACCATGAGATCGTGAACTGAGCCAAAACCAAGAGTCGGACTGAGCCACCAAGTTGCCCCCGTATCACAGCCTTCTTGCACTTAGGAACACCAGATAGCACTTCAACACTATGCTTGGGGGTCATTTTAAATAAAATCAATAACAAAAAGCACAAAAGTACCAAAAAAGTGCCCCTAAATAGAACACAAAAAGGGCAGTTATTTACAGTGTTATTTTTGGAATAAGAATGTAAAGTGTTCCCTTGTTTGGCCTCTGCTGGGAACCTTCAAAATCAGTTGACTGAAATTTTTTACTGCTCTGCATGTGTTTGTGAATGACTGTAAAAACATTGCAGGTATTGATTTGGGGTTTACAAATTTTAGTAGATAAATTCAAAATATGAAACCCACGAATACTGAAGGTAAAACTCAAGGTCTCTGTGACACTTGTACCTAAGAGAGACTATAGGTACCCGTCCACATGGCCACTGATGTACTTGGGGCTTGTTTCATGCCTCTTATATTCTTTAAACAAGTGATTTACAGAGCGGTAAGTTGGGAGAAAGGGGTATGTGAATTTTGAAAATAATAGTATCTGCCCCACTTATTTTTTTCAGTTAATTATGCCGAATATCAAATAATAGAGGAGGTTGTGAGAATTTTACGCTTATGAAGGAAGCTATAGCTTTAAAGATATTGAGAAACATAGGTTTTGCTTTGTCTTTAGAATGAGAGGCTTCTTTTCTAAGGTCCTCCGTTGGCTCTAGTTTTTGACTCTGAAGATGACATGAATTTTATTTCAGCTTGTCCTGGTTCTGCAGTCAAACCTTTCATAGTAGCCTGGCTCAAGACCTTCTAAGAGACACCTGTACGGCACAGGCATGCGTATATGCACACATGCACCCAGACTCACATGAAGTGTAGAGGAAGAGTAGCTTGGAAGTAAGATAATGAAATGGCAAAAGGTAATTGCCCTTCCTTCCCCACACATTCCTTGAAGTTAATAATGTGAGATGGAATGAAAACAGCCAGAACACCCAAGGCCTAGGCCAGGGTTTGGAAATTTAAATGTTTGCCGTGGATGTGAAGGAAACAAAGGAGTGAATCACTCCAAGAATAAGAAAGTAGAGACTAGGGAGATGGTGGGGAGACACGAGTGTCCCTTAGAAAGCGGGCAGCAGCTTTGTGGGAATGGAAGGCTAAGATTGCCAATACTTTAGGGGAGTACAAAACATTTAGATTTTTATGTGAACACAGTTTTAAATGTTGGTAGCTAATCTGAAATAACATTTAAATATCGTGTGGGTGTATAAATAATTTGGGCTGGTCTTTGTTTCTGAGTTTGGGGAAGTAGCTTCTATACCTTTGGACTTTCCCAGGTGGTAGGAGTGCCTTTCTTATTCATGGTGGGCCTCTCATACTTTGTGAGATGACTAATAGTTTATGAGATGACTCAGTATGGGGCTGGTCGTGCCAGAAAGAGCAAATGGGGGATTATCAACCCAACCTTCTGGGAAGGGGTTTGCGGGGTGGGGCGGGGGGCAGAGACTGATACATGATTTACCAATCATACTGATATAATGAAGCCCTAGTAAGAACTCTGGACACACGGAAGCTTGGATGAACTTTCCTGGTTGGTAGTAATCCACCTTGTCGCCTATCGGTGTATTGGGAAGATGATACATCCTTGAGGACGCAGGAGACAACAGTGGAAGCTTCACATTTGAGACTTTCCCAGACCTTACTCTCTGCATCTCTCCTCCCTGTCCTTTTGCTATAATAAAACTGTAATTATAAGTATTGCATTTTCCTGACTTCTGTGAGTCATTCTAGCAAATTACCAAACTTGAGGAAGCAGCAGGAACCCCTAAATTTGTAGCCAGCACCTTAGAAGGGAGGGTGGCCTGGGACCCTTGAACTTGTGACTGGTATCTGGAGTAAGGGCAGTCTTGTGGAGGACTGTGCCGTTAGCCTGTGCAGTTTGGCCTGACTTAGGTGGTTGGTGGCAGAAGTCATTGCAGTGGGCCAACTGAAGAGCCTTTTGAGGTAAAATCTGGCTCATTATAGGCCACTAATTTATGACCTTTGGCCTAGGTAAATTCAACGATACCAGATGCCAGGAATGCTTTCCCTAGAGATGTGGGAGTTTGGGCCATCCCACCAGTTCAAGGCCCACCCAGGATAATCGTATTTGAGAAGACGCTATGCTGCTGGCATCTTTTATCGGCCCCTGGGTATATCATTGGAGGCAGGACTTTCAAAATTAAACTTTAATACTATTCTGAAATAGTAATGCCACTCCTTCTTCATAATATTTAGGGCCTAGGACATTTGTTCCTGGGGTTCTGCCTGAGGGAGGCCTATCGTTCATCAGTGTCCGTTCTGTCAGATCCTGGTGGAGCTGTGAGGAGGCTTCTACCATCACTTGGTAGAATTGAGGCCATTTTACCCCTACCTTTCCTTTATCCTGGTTCAGATCTCCCCTCCTAGAGAGTTATCAAAGTGTACAGTGTCTTCCTTTGTGTTGCTTCAATTCTTCCTGGAGAGAAAAACGAAAGAGGAAGGAATATGAATGATGTTATCCTTGTGGTCAGGCATATTTAGCCTGTGTTCTGACCTAGCTGGGGGATCTAGTGTAAAGCACCCAGCTTCAAATTCCACATCTGTCGAGTGGATATAGTGAGACTTACCTGGAGAGGGGGTTCTTTAAGAGAGGAAAAGTAGGTGTTATTCTCTTACTTTGCAAAGAATGATTTTGCAGCACTCTACTGGGAGTGTTTTGGCTACTCCAGCAGGAAGAGTTTTGATTTGTGTTAGGCATATAGGTAAGAGAAGTGTGGATAAGAATGGTAGTGCTAATGGTCTGTTAGTTTTTCTAATATCATACTAATTATGAACGTGATGCACATCTGTAATAAGAAATGTCCTAGATGATGTTTACTATCCTGTATTTTGTCTTGGGGTCTGTAGGTTTTTACTTTGGTGATATTTATGTGTGTACCATGGCTGTCTGTGTAGATCTTTCTTGACTCACGATGAGGTTATGTCCTGATAAACCCGTTGTAAGTTGAAGATCTCATAAGTCAAAAGTACACCTGGCGTACCGAACATGATAGCTTTGCCTAGCCTACCACTGACATTAGCTTACCCTTGGGCAAAATCTCTAACACAAAGCCTACGTTACAATAAAGTGTTGAATATCTTATGTAATTTGCTGGATATTCTACCGAAAGTGAAAAACGGAATGGCTGGTCCGGGTACAGAAGGTTGTAAGTGTATTGGTTCACCCTCATGATGGCGTGGCTGACTGGGACCTGAGGCTCCCTGTTGTTGCCCAGCATCTCGAGAGAGCATCCCACCACGTATTGCTAGCCTGGGAAAAGGTCAACATTCGACATTTCAAGTATGGCTCCTACTGAAAGCATACTTACCGCGTTTGTACTTTCCTAAAGTAAAGAAATTGTAAGTCAAACCGCTGTAAGTCGGGGACTGTCTGTGTTAGAAATGTTAAAATGTATAATTATAGCTATTAAAAGCAATTTTAGGGAAACCCATCAGAAAAAAAAATACAACAGTGAAGAAATAAAAATACCGGATTTTTCATATCAATTTTCGAATGAGGATATTGTAGCTAAAATGAAAAACATTATTTATATCATTTGCAGAAAATAGTTGTACTCACCTCACAATCACTTTTTAGCGTGCAAGGAGCTTACCAAAGTGAACCAAATGACTTATTTTCAACCTTGGAAGAAAAACTCAATTAAAGCTGCAATTGAACTGTAATGGCACCAAGGAGTTGGACTTGACCTCACATGCCAGATGATAATCATCTTTCAAGTGTACAAACAAGGAAGCATAGTTATCAAAGAATGAGAAATACATTTGTTCAAAGACCATTTACTGCTTTAACAAGAGGTGAAAGCTTGCCAGAAATGTATAAACACCTAACACTGTGCTATTCATAGGCTTAACATGTTCAAAGACTTGGGGGGCAATTTAAAAATATCTTTGAAGTTGTGAGTATTCATCATCATATCTAATAATGCTTACTTTCTGGAGCCCCTTTCCAAGGAGGGCAAAGCAATTTATCTGACTTATTTTCATGACATCCTTGTGAGATAAAGCAACTACCATTATCTCCCTTTTGCAAATGGAGAAACTGAAACACTGGGAGGTAAAATCACTTGAAGGGGTCAGTGGCTGGCCCAAGAATTTAAGCACACACATTAAAGCTTTTAATTCCCATTTTAGCTTAACTACAGAAAACTAAATAAATAAGAATTAAAAAAAAATAAGAATCTCATAGTTTTTCTTTCTCCCTTTTTTTTTTAATGTTTATTTACTTTTGAGAGACAGAGTGTGAGTGGGGGAGGGGCAGAGAGGGAGGCACAGAATCTGAAGCAGGCCCCAGGCTGTCAGCACAGAGCCTGATGCGGGGCTCGAACTCATGAACCATGAGATCATGACCTGAGCTGAAGTCAGACGCTCAACTGACTG
Source organism: Acinonyx jubatus (assembly GCF_027475565.1). Lineage (NCBI taxonomy): Eukaryota > Metazoa > Chordata > Mammalia > Carnivora > Felidae > Acinonyx > Acinonyx jubatus. The sequence goes on from NC_069384.1 coordinate 94,759,763, forward strand.
AGCCACCCAGGTGCCCCTTTCTCTTTTTTAGTTACCGGCCAATCAATGTTTTTCCTTGTCAGTCTTGGTATGGGAAACTGTCTAAAATCGGGCTTTCCACAGCAACTAGAATCTTCTTACATTGGAATGAATGAAATATTTTCAAAGCTGTGAAGTTCGTTTAACAATTGCTCACTAAATGCCTACCCTGTCACATGTTGCACTGTTCAAGATGTTAAGATTTCAAAGGTGAAAAACGTGCTTTCCATTTTTAAAGGTCTTCCTGAAGAGAAAGATTATATACACATTCTATATGGCAGTTTGGTCTTATTTAAATTTAAAGTCTTCATCTTGTCCCCCAAATCTATTTCTTCCTGTTTTCCCCTCTCTCTCAGTGCCACTGCCACACACTCAGTTGCTCAAAGTATTAATCTGGACACCATCCTTGACTCACTTTTCCCTCACCCCACCGTATCCTCTGGTCCATATTGAAAACATACCCTGAAGTCTTTGAGTCTAATTCATTTCCATTGCTACTGCTCTAAGAAATACAGTTGGCTGCAAAGATCTTCCAACTATCCTCTCTGCATCTTGTCCCCTACACACCATCAAGTCATTTCCCACAATGCCATGAGTGATCTTATGAAGGTGCAGATGGAACCGTGTTTCTTCTCTGTACAACCCTTCAATGGCTCACATTGCATTCAGAGTAAAATCCAAAATTCTTACCAAGGTTTTGCAAGATCTGGTCCCTGCTTACCCCTCTAACCTCATTGTAACCCCTTTTCTCCTCTTGCACTGTGCTGTAGCCATGCGGGTCTCCTGATTTCAGTCCCCAGGACTTGCTGAGCTCTTTTTCACCTTAGGCCCTCTGCTTCAACTGCCCTGCCCTGCACTTGGGGTTCTCAGCCACCTCCTCTTTCTCATTTCAACTTAGATACTACTTCCTTGGAAGCCTCTCTGACCTTTTAAAGTCGGTTCTCTCTCCTTTTATGACATTATTTGGTTACCTTCATCCCATGTTTTCCTCATTTGTAACAAATTGTTTGCTTATAGTCTGTCTTCTTCGCTAGGCTGTAAAGATAGGTACAGGGACCACATCATTTACTCATTGATACATCCCTGATGCATATGTAATAGTTGCTTAATAATTAGCTGTTGAATAAGTGAATGAGTGCTGTTGGGATAGAGACAGGCCACTTAAATGTGACTTCTGGGTTTTTTTGTTTTTTGTTTTTATGTTTTATTTATTCTTGAGAGAGAGAGAGAGAGCACGAGCAGGGGAGGGGCAGAGCAAGAGAGGGACACAGAACCTGAAGCAGGCTATAGACTCTGAGGTGTCAGCATAGAGCCGGATGCGGGGCTGGAATCACAAGCTGTGAGATCATGACCTAAGCCGAAGCCGGATGCTTAACCGACTGAGCCACCCGGGCGCCCCTGTCTTTTGTTTTTGTTTTTTTAAATTTATCTCTACACTCAGTGTGAGACTTGAACTCACAACGCTGAGATCAAGAGTCACACACTACGGCCACTGAACCAGCTATAGGTGCCCCTGTAATTGCTGTTTTACCAGCACAGACAGACGCAAGCTGCTAAGTAGATATCTGCCAAGTATATTTTCTTTTTTCCAGTTACAAAATCAGTGTAACAGTGTTACAGAAAAAGCTGAGAAGTAGAAAACAATCACGTTTCAGTAAAACTCTAGTATTATTTGGTATATTTCTTTCCAGTCTCTTTAAAAAAAATTTTTTTTAATGTTTATTTTTGAGAGAGAGAGAGAGACAGAGTGTGAACGGGGGTGGGGCAGAGAGAGAGGGAGACACAGAATCCAAAGCAGGCTCCAGGCTCTCAGCTGCCAGCACAGAGCCCAATGTGGTTAGAATTCGTGAACCTCGAAATCATGACTTGAGATTGTATGTTTAACCGACTGAGCCAGCCAGGTACCCCTCCCGTCACTTTCTACGTGTATATTTTACATGATTATATCGGATAGGTACATTTTACCTAATTATTTTCCAAGTCCTGCTTTTGTCAATACAGTAGTAAATCATAGGCTTTTTTTTGTGATACTACAAAAGACTTCAGATCCATTAGCTAATACTGTTGCCTAATGTTCCATTCAATGGATACACCAGTTCTACATAACACTTTGCCTATTGATGGATATTTAAGTTGTGTTCAATTTTTTTCTTGCTATTGTGAATAATTATTATGTACAACATTTGCCATGTTTTTAGATTATTCTTTTACTTAGTTACTAAGCATGCATGACTGGGGCGCCTGGATGGCTCAGTTGGTTAAGCAGTCCACTCTTGATCTCAGTCCAGGTGGTTTGTGAGATCAAGCCCTGCGTTGGGCTCTGTGTCTGCTTGGGATTCTCTTGAAAGGCCTGAGAAAATTGAAACTTAAAAGCTTAAGTTACGGGAAACTGAAACCTAACCAAGCTTAACCAGCTTGTTCCGCTTCTGTACAATTGCTTGGCGCGCCCATGTATTCCTGATCAATCATTATTGTCTGGCACGTCCGTACATTCTTGATCAACCATTGTTACTTGGCACATCCGTGTACTCCTGATCAATCATTGTTGCTTGGCACATCCGTGTATTCCTGATCAATCATTGTGATACCCGTACCCCTGGTTGTGGTCTGACCTAAAGGCAGGAACCAATCGAATACTGTTAAGTGTCCAACTTTAAACACCAACCAATCGCAGCTCTGTAACTGTGGAAAATTCCTGATTTCCCCATGACCTGTTTGTACCTATCTATAAAAGGGGTGTAAAAACCTCTCTCAGGGCCTCTTGGCGTCACCGGCAACGGGGGCGCAGAGGTCCAGGTTCGAACCTGCAATAAATGACCCTTGCTGCTTAGCTTTGACTCTGGACTCTGGTGGTTCGTTTTTGGGGGTCTCTTAGACTCTAGGCGTTTCACTCTCTCTCCCTCTCTCACTGTCCTTCCCCTCTGCCCCCCCCCACCCACCCCCACCCACACATGCACTCTTTCTCTCTCTCAAAATAAATAAATAAACTTAAAAAAAATAAAAGAATGCATGATTAACACAAAGGTATTTGGTTTGAAGGAGAATTACTCAGACTTGTAGAGTGACTTTGGGTAATCTACCTATTTTGCTTTGTCTTCTAAAATTTTCAAAAAAAGAATTTTCCTTGATTACCATATATATCTACTTATATAGAGCATTAGATCTGGCCATAGCTGCAGGTAACTTGGGTAACTGAATATTGAATCATTGAATCTCTCCCAGAGTCTTTCTACTAAAATGGAGGATATGTTATGTATTCCCTGTCTTATCTTTCCTCATTTTCTTCCTTCCTTCCTTTCACTGCCAATCAATTTTAACAAAGCAGGAGTTAGAGCTGACAGGGAGAACAAGAGGGGGTGGGGTAGGGGAAGGGAGTGGGAGGGCAGAGAGGGGGAAGAGACAGAGCATGGTTAAAAACTCTGAGTCTATTTCTCAGCTTCGTTTGTGCTTCTGTTACAGGGACGAAGGAAATCAATACATAGTCATGGTGGTGCCTCTTCTGCATTATACTTTTCCTCCTGCATTCAGTTGTAGTCATGCATTGTGGGTGGAATGGATTGACCCTTGCCTATATACAGATGGTTCTAATCCCATCTTCTTTGCCATTGTGAGCAGCTCTGGGATGGTCCACTTGGAACAAGTTTAATGGTTGGAACAGTTTAATGGTTGAGTGAAATTAGAGTCTCTCTCCTTGAATGGCAATGAAGGAGCAAGAAATCAATGTTCTGCTATTAGAATTAGAAGGGAAGCCAGTCTGAGGACAGAGTCAACACATAAAGACAGGCAGAATCCAGAGACACACAGAGCAAGAGGGGTGGGGCCCTTGATGCACTCTACTTAAAAGCTTGCTTTACTTCTGGACTTTCTAAATACATGAACTGATAAATTGCCTTGATTGTTTAAGCCATTTGGGAGTTGAGGTTTTTGTTGCTTTCACTCAAAAGTACCTTAACTAATGCAGAAGGACTGGCATGAAGGACTGCAATATGATTGCTGTCTTGCCAAGTAATCTTATTGTGATCCAGTCCCAGAAGGGGGTGACAGTGGCTTCTGTCCTAGAATGAAATGTTCTTTCCACCACAGGAGGCGTGCCTCAGGGACTTCTGGACCCCCTCTTCTCCCACTTCGTACTCCCAGGCCCTGGACACAATGATAGGTATCATTACCATTTCTAAAGACAGGACTTGAGACTTTCAGATACTGTATTTGCAAGTAAATGTTTTCCTATTAGAAATGTTTTGTAATTACCAAGTGCCATGGATGTGGCTTGTGACTATTTATGACACACGATATTTATTTAATTTAATTTATATATATTTTATTTTTTTTTTTAATGTTTATTTTTGAGAGATAGAGAGAGACAGAGCATGACCAGAGGCAGGGGAGAGAGAGAGAGGGAGACACAGAATCCGAAGCAGGCTCCAGGCTCCGAGCTGTCAGCACAGAATCTGACGTGGGGCTTGAACTCACAGACTGTGAGATCATGACCTGAGCTAAAGTTGGATGCTTAACCGACTGAGCCACCCAGGTGCCCTGTTGTATATATTTTATTTTAAAATTGTGTAATATGATTTATAAATATATAAGTAATATAATATAATATCAAATAGCAGAAGCACAAGGGCTGTAATTCTGAGGCAGAAGCAATCTGGACAACAGCCCTAGGCTAATCAGAGATAGAGGTCCAAAGGCTAGGAACTTGGAACCACAGAGTGTGCTTGAAATGTTTATTCATAGTGGTGAAAAAAAAAATTGTGTTTGTGTGTGTGGCACACAGCAGTGAGAATTCGCACTTCTCTTCTCCATCTTCCACTCCCATTCTGTCCTTTCCCCCCACGCTAGCTCTCACCTTATTCAGTGGGTTGTTTATGACAGAGGGATTCACATGAATGATGGTGTAACTGAAGTGAGAATATCTATCTAGTTTATTTTGGTCTTAAAGTTAATGTTTTAAAAGAATTAACGCATGGAATTAGAGGACTGTCCAAGGTGTCATTCCTGTTATGGAATAAGTCTTCCTTTGGTATTTACTGCAAGAAGCTGACTCTAGCAAAAAGTAACACTGCTGATGATGATACTTCTGAGTGGTTGACTTCCATATTTACAGACTTCTCCTTCGCTCTCAGACAGAGTGGTGTTCCTTAATCAGAAATACTGTTTTGACCTGCTCATTAATGTAATTTTCTCTGCTAGTGCAAGATACGGAATTAAAACAGAGTTATAGGGGCGCCTGGGTGGCTCAGTTGGTTAAGTGGCAGACTTCAGCTCAGGTCATGATCTCACGGTTTGTGGGGTCAAGCCCCGCATGGAGCCCCACGTGCAGAGCTGGCCTCAGATCCTCTGTCTCCCTCTTTCTCTGCCTCTCCCCAACTTGTTCTCTCTTTCTCTCTCTCTCAAAAATAAATTTAAAAAAACATTAAAAATATGAAACAGTTATATTGAGAGAAGAGAGGAACAGAGGGGATGATTTGAATTCACCAGGTCTCTCTACTTTTCTCCACTCCTGTCTTCATTTTGCCTTTTTCCAGCACTAACTCTGACCTTGGTTGTTTGGTCTTTGTCTCAGAGATTCAGATGCTGATTTTTTAATAGGGCACAAAGACTCAGCTGTATTATTCTCAATTTCACACTACTTATACCAGTATTTCCCAGAGGTGTTCTGCACAATGTTTATTTTTTCTATTTGTTTATTCATGTATTCATTCATCCAATAAACATTTACTGAGCACCTGCTATGTTTCAGCGTTATGTTAGGTGCTAGGAATGCCAGGCACTGGGTGATCAAACTGGGGTCCTGGCAGTAAACTAGAGAAGACATACAGTGACAAGTAAATTAACAAATATGTAATTTCAGAGTGTGAAGGTAATGAACAGGGTGATGGGCTAAGCTACAATGGGTGAAAGAGGAGGGTTTACATAGTGGATAGAAGAGAGAAGTGTATGTATTCCAATTATACTTTGTAGGTAGATCTATGATAGACATTTTATGAAATGGCCATAAGAGAATGGAAGAGGGAATTGGGCATGATTCCCAGGTTTCTGGCTGGAGCAAATGGGATAAGTATAGATGGGATTTAATAATATGAGGGAAACAAGTTTTTTAGAAAAAGCAATGATTCACTGTTTTCATGTTGAGGTGAGATGTGAAAGTCTAAGTTTGTATATAGGACAGGGCCCGTTTGTGCGTACATCCCAATGTAATTATTAATAATGTTCCTTTTTAGTCTCAAAAATCCTGGATTGTGGGGGGCGCCTGGGTGGCTCAGTCGGTTAAGCGTCTGACTTTGGCTCGGGTCATGATCTCACGGTGCGTGAGTTCGAGCCCCGCGTTGGACTCTGTGCTGACAGCTCAGAGCCTGGAGCCTGCTTTGGATTCTGTGTCTCCCTCTCTCTCTGACCCTCCCCCGTTCATGCTTTGTCTCTCTCTCTCTCAAAAATAAATAATAAAACATCAAAAAAAGAAAAAAAAAAAGAAAAAAAAAATCCTGGATTGTGCAATACATTACAGGGTCATCCTGTGTGTTGGCGAGAGTAGTTTTGGTAAATTGGAGAGGTATGATATTGTTATTTAGAATAAGAAATACATATTGGTCTTGTACTGCATTTCTGGCACAGAGCTCCTAAAACTTTTGGAATTTCCTAAGTGACAAGAGTGATAATGATGTCTTGATATTCATGACAAACCCCTTTTAGGCATACCCGAGTTTATGCTCATAAGGTAACTTTTGGAAAGCACCTGAGGATGAGTCTGGTTGCTAGAGGAATCAACCACATGGTTAGGAGGCTGGAACTTTTCAGTCCCCTTTCCCCCCCACCATGTGAAGTTAGAGCCTAGGTCACATGCAAGGATTCCTTCATTCTTCTAATCCTCAAACAACTCTTTGTAGAATATGTGAAAATAATTACCTTATTTTAGTAGTACAAAAACATTGTACTATAGCTACTATTATCTGAATTTTATATAGGATTAAATCGAGGGTGAGCAAGGTCTGTGATACTCTCTCTTGAGTAGTGCTGTTTTTGTACTTCCAATTTCGCTATGCCCCATGTTACTTATTCAACCTTTCTTCTTTCCGCTCTTCTGTGGGGTGGGGGGTGGTGGAAGGAGATGAGAGATAGCCATCCTTTAATTGCACTGAAATTTACAGTATTAGCTTGAGTGTCTGACCTGGGAGTCCTCCCACAATTTGATCTTAGTGCTTATGTATTCTCTATTTTTTAGTATTTAAGTCATCTCTGTACCCAGCATGGGGCTCGAACGCACATCCCCAAGATCAAGAGTTGCATGCTCTACCAACTGAGCCAGCCAGGAAGTCCCAGTGCTTGTGTCTTCTTAACTTGAAAACCAACTCTTATATTCCAACAATTATGAGTGTAGTAATGGGGAGACTATGGCTTCACATGTGAAATCTGACTAGCCAGAGAAATCAGACTTATTGTCCCTGAAAGTAGAAAGAACACTAAAATGAGAGATATGATATCTGGGCTTAAATCTCAGTTTTGCCGTGTAGTTTCTCACTGACATTGGGCATTTCACTGAAACTGTTTCCTCCTCTCTAAAAGGAGCTTATTAATATCTGTTCTTTCTAACTCACAAAGATTTATAAAGATTAGACAAGCCATGTGAAAGTACATTGCTGTGCAAATTTAAGTTATACAACTTCTTTCCTTAAAAGAAATATTTTGAGTCATCATTTCATGTCCTGAAAATGAGAATAAAGAAAATTCATCTACACCCATGAAAGTGGCCTGATTCTCATGTTAGAGAGGAATCTTAGGAAAAGTATAAAATACGAAGAATGATGTAAGGAAGAATTTCAATTAGTTAGAATTCAACTAACTAAAACCTTTAATTAATCAGGATTAGTTTTAAATTTTTCTGATTCTAGGGGCACCTGGCTGGCTCAGTCAGTTGAGCATCTGACTCTTGATTTCTGTTCAGGTCATAGTCTCATTCATGGTCTATGGGATCAAACCTTGCATCGGGCTCTGCACGGACAGCAAGGAGCCTGCTTGGGATTCCCTCCCCTGGCCTCTCCCCAACTTGTGTGCGTGTGCACGTTCTCTCTCAAAATAAATAAACTTAAAAAATTTTTTGATTCTAAACCCCCAAAAAATATTTCTTGAATTTATCCTGTGATTTACCCCATTGTCCATCTATGTACATTACCCTGCACTGGGAAAGTGTGAGGCAGATGGCAGAGGGAAGTGTGGGATAGATGGGGTTCTTGATGACACTGCTGCGTTGTTATTTTGACTTGCTCTGGAATCCCCTGCCCCTGGACTTTGTTCATGAGATCATAAGTTTCTTTATTATTTGAGGCTCCTTCAGTTGGGCTTACCTGTTATTTGCATCCAAAAGCATCTCAATACATTTGCCTCTACTAATTTTACATGAGGTAACCTAATCCTTTATTCTCCTCAAAGATAGGCTTTTATGATCTCTTTTTTGATCTCTTCCTGGCTCGAACTAACACCCAAAGGCGCAGGGCTTCACAGAAGCAGCACATAGCAGAAAATAGATAAAAAGCAAAAGTTTGTTCTAGAATCAGAAATTCCACCCTTTCCCCCCTAATCCACCACTTGCTTCATCTAGTCTGTGGAACTCCTGATAATTGACTCTGGTTGCCTGGACTTGGGTATATCTCTGCCTTTTGGTGTCTCTGCCGGTGACTTGAACTTGGCCATATATTGTCTAAACCAGGACAGTCGCTGCCGATTTTAACCTCATCTTCTCCTACATTCTCAGTTCTAGTCAGCCTAGCTCCTCTTTTCCTTACTTGATGACTGCATAATTATACATTTCATCCTAGGAATCCTACCTATCCTTATTCATTCAAGCAAAGCAAGAAATTATCATTCTGGGGCTTTTCTGAAGCCACTAAAAGATTACAGAAATTTACACACGAAAGAAAATGGCGTATAAATATAGCAGGGTTACGTAGTTTACCAAGTCTCACGGTGGATGGTGGCAGCGCCGGATTCAAGCCCAAGTCTATTTGTCTCGAAGTCTGTTTGGTTGCTATTCATCATGCTTTTCATTTCTTTCAAAACAGGAACAAAATCATACTTAATGTGCCAGATAAGCCTTATTTAATTTCTTAAAAAAAACACAAAAAACAACTAAACATATACTTACCATATGGCCCAGAAATTACACTCCCGGACATTTATCCCAGAGAAATGAAACTTATGTTTTTACAAAAACCTGCACACTAGTGTGCATAGCAGCTTTATTCTCAACAACCCTAAAGTGGAAATAACCAATATGTCCTTTAGTGGGTGATGGCTAACCAAGCTGGGACATCTGTACTATGGGATGTTACTTAGCAATAAAAAGGAACAGACTAATGATACATACGACAACTTGGATAAATGTCAGGCATTATGCTGAGTGGAACAAGCCAGTCACCCAAGGTCATATACTGTATGATTCTGTTCACATGACATTCTCTAAGTGATAGAATTATAGAGGTGGAGAACAGATTAGTGGTTGCTGGGAATAGGAATGGTGGAGAAAGGGGAGGGTAGCTGTATCTATAAAGGGGTAGTAGCATGGAGGGGATCTTTGTGAAATAGTTTTATGTCTTGACTGTATTGTGGGCTACATGAGTCACATTTGATAAAATGACAAAGAATTGTACACATACATTGTACTAATGTCATTTTCCTAGTTTTGATAGTGTGCTATAGCTATGTAATTAGGGGAAAGTGGGTGAGAGGTATATGGGACTTCTCTGTTCTATATTTGCAACTTCTTGGGAATCAGTAATTATTTCAAAATAGAAAGCTAAAAAAATAGCCTCATTGTCTCTCACTTCCCTCTCTACATCCTCTTCCTCAATCCAGCTTGTCACTCAGCCAGAGACCAAGCAATATTAGTGTAGGGTCCCAGGGCTAGCCACCTCAAAATGTATCCCAATGGCATATTGATTATCTTGAATTGTAGCTACTTGGGGAAGGTCTGATGCAGGCACACTTGGATCTCTTCTGTCCCCCTGAAATCAGGAAATAAAACTCCCATGTGAAAGATACTCTCCCTGTACTAAGAAGTAAAACGATATCCTTATCATCAGTTAGGAACTTTAAAGCTGAGAAAGCTGTAGAAATAAATCTTATTATTTTTAAAAAACCTATCACCTCAGCCTAAATTCTGCTTAGAATTTCTTACTACTTAAAGCTCCCAAACATCTGTTTTCTTTATTCTGTTAACTCCTCACAAACGTATTGTCTCTTTGTCTACAGTGTATAAAAACTGCTTGCCCTGGTCATTTCTTTGGGTCTCAATTTCACTATTGGACCTCCATGCATATGTAATAAAACTTTGTTTCTTTTTCCTCCTGTTCTTCTGTCTCATGTCAATTCCTAAACTAGTTAGAAGAACCTGGGAAGAAGAAAGGAAATATCTCCTTCTTCTGCATTAGACTCTGTTCTTTCCCTTCCCCCTAAATCTAACCAGTCTTAAAGTCCTGTCTGTCCATTCTGTCGTTCATGTCCTGACATTCATGTCACTCCTGAGCGTGCAGCTCTCTGTCTCTGCCCCGAGTCACACCCTCCAGCCTGCCCTTCTACAGTATCTCCCTGGCTGGCTTCCTATCCGCCACCTATCTTTTCTAATGTCGGTGACTTCTTTAAAATGTGAATCAGATCCTTTTACTTCCCTGCCCAAGAACAGTTGGTGGCTCCCCGATGCCCATTGTTTCAAATCAACTTAGCTTGGTAAACAGGAGCCTTCAGTTCCTGTTCTCTCCTCCTCGTAGGAGGAATAAATCTGCATGTCCTGGAGTTGTGTCTCCTCTGCAGTTTTGGTAGGTTAGATAGCTGGGTTAGCAAGTCAGAGTAGACCAGAAAGACAAGCTGATACCAGTGCATGGGCTTCAAAGTTTCTCTCATTCTATCAAGGCTACAACTCTGACCAGGGGCCTCCGTGGTGCATTGATGTTTCCTATTCCCTAGAGTATTATGGAGCAGGACCTCTTTCTATTGGGATGTTAGCCCTGGGGCATGTGGACCATCCATGCAGGGCCTGAGCTGTGGGATAATGAGAGTTCAGGGGGCTATGAACACTTCACTACTTCTCTGCTGGTAAGCTGTTCTCCTATAACCTCTATTTTATATCTTGCTGCATATATGACACTTAGGTGTATATGCCTGGAAGTACTCTGCGTGATGCTGTCTCACCAGACTCACTGGCTGATGCCCGCTGAGCATGTGGCCTCCAACAATGACCCATAATTCTCAGGAAGTGTACCCCTCTGCTGGCTCATGTGCTGTTTGGCTTTCTATCACTTTCTGATTCCTGCCATGTCCCCCAAACAGAAACAGGCCTACTAGCTTTCATTTTTACATAGGGCCCCTTCATTCTTCTGTCAGGGAACTTCTAACATTGTTTTATAAGCCCAGTGGTGAGGTTGCTTCCTTCTCGTCTCACCTAGACTATCAAACTCTTTGAAGGATGAGACGGTTTCATTTTAGCTTTGTATTTGTGATGCTTGTGAGAGCCTTGCACATGGCTGGTGTTCGGTACACATTTGTTAAATGAGCAAATGACTTGTGACATGTGCGAGGGCCCTTTAAATAGTAAACACTATACCAATATTAGTTATGATGAAAACACGTTAATGAAGACAGCAAGATAAGCCATATGAACCAGAATTGCTGATATAGCAAAATCAGTTACCAATACATTAATCCCTCCAGACACATATACACAGACACATGTATACATACATGTCTGTAACATACATGGCGCATAGCATGCAATCAGTTTTCATACTGGGACTAACACGCTGCAAGATTGCGGTCTCTCTCCTTTCTCTTCGTAGAAGGGGCTTACTCCACACCATCCACACAACACGCTTCACATCCGCTTCTCTAGACTGTGAGATAGCGGGCATAGGATGTGGTGTGGTGCTCGGCTGCTGACGGAGTTAAATACATACTCTTTAAAGGGGAAAATACTTTTTATGTGCAAACCCAACTGAATTTCGGCCACCACATCATGTCCTTTGGCTCAACACCAGCCATCAGAATAAGGACAGGTCATTCTTCACATTGATAGATCTGGAGTCACAGAACTCTGTCTCCCCTTACTAGTAGGTGAGTTTTAATGTGCTAGATTGTCTGACTCAGATACATTGCTTTTGTAGTACCTTTTTGCCCTACAGGGGCTTTCTCTAAATTTGAACTTAAGTATGTACCATTAGAAGCCTAAAGGAGGCTAAGTGTTAACTACCCTATTTTTCTAGAGAACATTTATTTATAGCTAAATCTAGAGTAAAAAACTGACTGTCTTATGCATTTCTAGTGGCTTTATGAAAAAACAAAGAAAATAAATTTTATCCTAAATTTTGAAATGATGTTAAGATAATTAAAAAGGGATAACTTACTTATATTTCATTTTTAGTGTAGTATCTAAAATTGTGTACCACACGGAGACTGAAAAACCGATGATTCACTTTCAATTTGTAATCCAAGGTGAGAATAATTACACAGAGCAATTTTTTCTGATGTTAGGGTTGAAATTTTTCTGGTTTGCTATATTTTCTATTCTCTTTAGTTTTCAAACTACTTTATGAATACTAAATAGTTGTACAAGTGAGGAGAAGCTGTTTTCATAAAGCCATTTTTTTTTCCATTTTAAATTTATGATCTGTCAAAACCTTAGTAAGGTTGAAAAGTTTTGGCTTAGCCATTTTATTTTTTCTCAACAGTAGATGGCAATATCTGTTCACCTGTAGCAAAAGCCTCAATCACAGTAATGACCAAAGACTTACAGATTTTTATTCCCTCCACCCTGTAAAGTGGAATCAGTCTATTTAAAATTGAAGACAGAAGCAGTTTGCATGTCAGTACAATCTTTTAAAATTTTGGTTGAAGGGGTGCAAAAGTATATGAGTAGATGAAAACTATGCCTTCTTTCACTCCAGGATAGAGAGGCTGGCGGGTCTAGGAAAGGCTGCTGGATCTGGTGAACAAAGACAGCCTAGCAGCAGACAGTCTGAGGCAAGAAGAACAAGAGGTTAAGCTAACAATTTTTAGCTAGTTCTGTTAAAATTTATGCTCAGATCTTGTTACATACCCATAGAGATTGTTTGCTTATTTTTTTAAGTTCCAACATGTGGTTTTTTTGCCGAGAAAATTTTAAGCTTCACACGTTTTTATTTTTGAGACATAAAATAAGAAATAAAGAAATAAAACAATGCCAGTTTTATACCCAATGCCTACGTTTATGCTTTGCTTCTCAAGGAGTAAGCGGTGGGGGGGGGGGGGGGCGGGTAAGACTAGGATTTGGGAGAGGTTTCCTTCATGTGACCCTCCTTCTGATCGCATCAACAGGGGCAGTAGCACGTCTTTATAAAGTGGATTTCTAACACGTGTTTGAAGAAATGGCTCCCCAGTTTCAAAAAGTTCAAAAATTACAGTTAATGGCCTAAAAAACTAGCTGTGCTACAGGTTATACAGCTTTACCTCTGTGAAAGAACAGTAAACAAATCTTAACATCTAACATCATCTATGCCTTTGAAAACTCTAAGTGTGGTATTGTGTGCTATGATGAGAGAAATATATTGACATACCACAACTCCCTAGCTTTTACTTTAGGAATTTCCATAATGAATGCTATCTTCATTAAAATATATCTTTAATATGGAACATATAGTACTCATTGGATTGCTTATTGCCTATAATTTTCTATAACTATAACTTTTCTAGAACTGTCTGTTCTATATTTTATTTTTTAAAGTTTATTTATGTATTTTGAGAGAGAGAGAGAGCACGAATGCAGAAGTGGCAGAAAGAGAGGAGGAGAGAGAGAAAATCCCAAGTAGGCTCTGCACCGTCAGCAGGGAGACTGATGTGGGCCTGGAATCCACAAACCGGGAGATCATGGCCTCAGCTGAAGTTGGACGCTTAACCCGACGGAGCCGCCCAGGCCCCTCTCTGTTCTATATCTTAAAATAAGTCATCCTTTTGCCAAAAGAGTTTCATTGATTGTACACCTGAAACTAACATAACACTGTATGTTGATTATCCTGGAATTAAAAAAAAAAAAACAACAGTCTCATTGATAGTTTGTTCTTTGGAGGACTGTGGATAGGAAAACAACTATTTTGAAGAGAACAGCTGGGAAACGTGGCAAGAGACTGCTACTGCATCCCCAAGCGGCAACCCCTATACAAAGTACAAAGAAAAAGAAAAAGTGGGGCATAGCTGATAGTATCAAATAGGTCTAGCTTCCTTGACATCATACTGATCAAGACTTCACATGTTTTTATGGACCGCATTAACACTGGGCCAATTTTCATTGAAAAATGACTCTTCCCTTGTTTTTATAGTGATGATCATCCTCCTGGAATAAAAATATCCAATTGTAGTATATAAAAGGGTAATAGTCCTTTTGGGTTCTTTTTAAAAAGTGGTTCACTTTAAGTAGTCAGATTTTAAAAATAAATTTTTTGAGGAGCCAAGGAGGAATGAGATATAATCTATTTCTGGGTCAGTCTGTGTTGGTGACTGTTGATGTCAGTAGAAAATTCCTTAGGATTCTGGAGATTTTCACTGATACTTGAATTCCTATTAAAGAACAGGTCCAATGGCAGTCTGTCTGTCTCTCTCATTATTTAAGAAGTCTACGGCATGTGTGGTTAACTGAACACAGTTACTGCATAAATAAAGTAACCACATTCCATGAAGTTTTGATGGGTTTATGGTCAAATGAAGGAAATTATCTTGGCTATTTCATGGTGGATCTTTTCCATAGAGTACGGCTGTGTTTCTCTCATTATTTCCTGTGAAGTGATGGGTTTCACAGTAGAAGCTTAACTATTTTTAGGATCACTGGACATCGGGCCAGTTTTACTATTTATAACAAGTCTTCCTTAGGCAAAGATCCAAATCTCATCATTTCTTTTATCATATTAATATATCTGTAAACTAATGCATTATAGGGTCTATTATATTTAGCTGAGGAATATCTACAGTGTGTATGTACATCTATGTATATTTCATCACAGGAAGCAGCTTGAATTTCTTTATAACCCACGGAACTCTCATTTATCTTGTTTCCCAACAGCCTTTCGCTGTTCACCTGGTTTTATGGCCCCTACTATGTACAAAGAAAAGTGTGAACCTAAGAACAGGCCTTATGATTGTAAGCTCCCCCACATCAGAATACATTAAAGGTTCAATTTAATATTATGCATCTGTGGGCAGCTTTGAACAAATAGAGCGTGATGGTTCTGAGTGTGAACTGGTAAAGCCTGCTAATTTCTCTTCCTTTCCATTCACTCTTATCTCAAATTCTCCAAGGTGGAACTTTTATCTGCATGTTTCCAAGAAGGAGTTCAATTAATAACAGAGAAGAATTAAGGCTGATATGATCATTTCGTGTCTTAATTTAACTCTTTTAAATAGACTGCTGGGAAGAAAATACCATTTTCATGTTTTGTTTTTTTTTTTTTTAATTTCAGGGGTTTTTTTTGTTTTTTTTTTTGGTCATGTTACAGGTTTAATATTTCTTCTCAGTAACTTATCCTAGATAATATGGCATCTGATCACTTACCCACATAACATATACTAAATTTAACTTTAGGTAAATAATATTTAAAATGTAATCAGTATATGGCTTGCTCAAGCCATGGGTGCTACTTTCTATTCAGAACAACAAACTCCTTTTAAGTTGTCCCCATTTGATGCCCCTATGTATCATCCCTCCCAGGCTTTCTCTTCTAACCCCACCGGTGTTACCCTTCTGTCAACCATGGCTTGATGCTCTGGGGTCTGCTTTAGCTTTCCCCCACTTTTGGAGACCCAGGGTGAAGGACAGCTAGTGCAACCAACATGCAGCCAGATCACTCCATTTTGAGACTTCATCAAATTGACTCAGCCCCTCCTGAGTAGGCAAGGAGGTAGTGGGGAAGGAGGTATCCCCTGCCCCTACCCTCATCCCCACTATGTCTGAAGGCTTTTGGAGGAGACTGTGTCCCAAACCAAGGCCCTTTGATCCTGCTTTTCTGTTTCTGGGAGTCTCTACTGTGTGTTTATCTTACTGTCTGTACTTCCTGCCTGCCTTTGCATGTGTCTTCTTCTTGGGCATCACTCAAATCCCTTCACTGCTCCAAATCCTGACAACTCAGGGTTACGTGGAGATCTTACGAAAGGGTTGGGGCCATGAAGCTGTGTAAATACAGCTGAATTTCAGATATTTCTGTTCTCAAAAGCTCTTGGCCAGTCCTTCCACTGGGCACTTGCTCTCTTCTGGACTGGGAGGAGGAATCAGCTCCCTTTCTTCTTCTTTCAAAATCTTCCCTTTTACTCAGACCAGCATGTGTTCCTTAAGCCCACAGAGTCAGGTTCTCTTCTTCCACAGAACAGTTTTGCTCTCTGTCTTATTCCTGCCTCATTCAAGCTGTGCCCCAAGGATTCTACAACCAAAAGGGCACATCAGGATTTTGTATCTCACCAAACAGACTGTTGTCTGAGATGAATTCTGCTACTAGCTATTGAAGTAACATTGATTTAATGTACTATGCTAAATATTAATAGTTGCTGGGTTAATATCTTTCTAGAAATATTTGCATGTTCACAGGGGATTTGCCTGAGGAATCAGGTGACTTCTCAAATAGAGTTTCTGGACTACTTGTGGGCCTTTTTGGTGACATGTGTCTGACTAGGAGAGACAAGGTTCGTAATGAAAATAGAGTTTAAGTAGGTGCCTGTGCTAAGCCATTTATGTGCATTATTTTGTTTAATGAACAATTTTATGAGGAATCTATTGTGGGATAGGAAACTGTCGCCTGTGAAGTAACTCACCCAAGGTCACATAGGCGATGGATTCAATCTAGATGGGTCTTACTCCAAAATCCTGTGCCCTTCACCACTAGGCACTGTGGAACTTTTATCCATAGACCAGTTCATTACATTCAAGGGTAGAAGTCCACTGACTTCAACGTGTTATTTTTTCCCCTAATCAGTAAATAAGCCATTGTTTAAGCACACACTCTTTCTTTATATGTGAACAAGAATCCATTTGTTGTGGGATATGCTGGTTGTGTGACAAATTTAAACCAATGATAAGGTTTTGAGATAGTACAATATTGTCTAAAAATTAACTTCAGTTCCATTATATTTTTGTGAATATAATATAATATAATATAATATAATATAATATAATATCCATTTTCCCATTTATCTTCCTGCACCTGTCTCAGTATTAAAATATTTGGAAATGTTTTGTTTGTTAAACAATGGCAATGTGATACATTTTATGTTAAAGTTAAATATGAGAAAGCAATTAATACTTCTAATTGAAATATAATTGCCTTTACCATGGTAAAAAACAGGATTTTAATGAACACAATTACAAAGTCATTTCATCGTGTAAAAAAAGATGATTTGCAAATAATTCATAACGAAAGAAATGTCCAGGGGCACCTAGGTGGTTCAGTTGGTTAAGATGCTGACTCTTTATCTCGGCTCAGGTCATGATCTCACAGTTTTGTGAGTTTGAGCCCCACATCGGGCTCTGTGCTGAGAGGGCAGAGCTTGCTTGGGATTCTCTCTCTCCTCTCTCTCTGCCCTTCCCAACTCATGCTGTCTCTCTTTCTCTCAAAATAAATAAATAAACATTAAAAAAAGAAAAAAGGTCCAACTAAAATTTAGTTAAAATTTTTTCAGTAGGCGGTACATTCACACTGTTCAAAAATCCATAAGTTATGAAAAGGTAAATCATGAAAATTTCCCTTCTCTTGTATTTTCTGAAACCCAGGCCCCTTTTTTCCAAGTCACTATTGTTTTATATATATATACACACACACACACACACACACATATACATACATATATATACATATACATACATATATATGTTTTGTTTGTTTGTTATGTTTGTTTTATATATATATACATATATATGTATATATATATATTCTTATGTATTTGAATATGTATTTTTATTTCTCCCTCTTATACATAAATGTTAGGATATTTAAGCACTCTCATGTACTTTGCTTTCTTAATATCAGTACATAAAGAATTTTTCCTTTTCTTTTTAACTGAATGATTTTTTAAAATATTTATTTATTTTTGACACAGAGAGAGAGACTGAGCATGAGTGGGGGAGGGGCAGAGAGAGAGAGGGAGACACAGAATCAGAAACAGGCTCCAGGCTCTGAGCTGTCAGCACAGAGCCCGACGCGGGGCTCGAACTCATGAGCTGTAAGATCATGACCTGAGCCAAAGTCAGACACTCAACCAACTGAGCCACCCAGGTGCCCCTCAGCTGAATGATATTTTTATATGGATGTACCATACTTTATTTAATCAGTCCCCAACCAAAGGATGTTCAGCATTTTTCAATCTTTTGCTATTTTAAACAGTGCTTCATCAATGAACTTTGTGTCATTTTGCATTTTGTGTCATTATGTGTGTGTATCTATAGGAACTGAAATTGTTGAATCAAAGAATACATGCATGTATAATTTTAATTTTTTTAATGTTGATTTTTGAGAGAGAATGAGAGACAGAGCGCGAGTGAGCATGAGTGGGGCAGGGTCAGAGAGAGACAGAACACGGAAGTTGAAGCAGGCTCCAGGTTCTGAGCTGTCAGCACAGAGCCCAACAGGGGGCTCGAACTCACGAGCTGTGAGATCGTGACCTGAGCCTAAGTCAGACACTTAATGACTGAGCCACCCAGGTATCCCTACAATTTTAATTAATATTATGCAATTGCCCATTAGAAATGTAACTAATTTATAACATACAAGAGATATAATAATATTCAAACAATGTATAAGAGTTTCTATTTCCCACAGCCATGTTAACAGGGTATTGTTTTACATTTCTCCTATTACAAATGAGGCTAAGCTTCTTTTCATGTATTTAAGGCCAAATTGCATTTCCTCCTCTGTGACTTGTTTGTTCCTATCTTTTGTCCTTCCCCAGAAGAGCTCTGGGTCCTCCTCCTAGTGCAGAAGAGAGCCAGTGGCAGGAATGGCCAAGGGCTTTTGAGAACAGAAATACCTGAAATTCAATTGTTAGTGAAGATTTTTCTATTGAATTATTATTATTATTTGTTTCTTAGCAATTGCTGTTTGGAAGATTTGTCTGTCATGTATGCATTGCAAACATTTCCCCCAGCCCCATTCCTCACAGGTAACCACTACTAACAGTTTGGGATTAGAATAAACAGATTAGTTTGGTATCGTTAAAATTTTTTTCAGAATCGCTGTCTCCTATCCAGGAATAAGATCTGTTTCAGGCTTTTCTAACCTCATTTATTGTTTTTTTAAAAACATATATTTATTTTGAGAGAAGGAGTGAGAGTGTGCTATCAGCATAGAGTCTGATGTGGGGCTTGATCCCACAAACCATAGATCACGACCTGAGCCGAAATGGAGTTCAGTGCTCAACCAACTGAACCATCCAGGTGCCCCTGTTTTTGTTTGATTCATTATTGTGCTTATAGCGGTCTTGAACATTTCTTCTATATTAATTTCTAGTTATTCTGTGGATTTTTGTTCTCACATTTTCTTTTTGGCTCAGAAATATCCTCTCATCTTTCTCTAGTTCAATGTCTTAGTGTTCTGGTATGTAGGTCTGTCACTCTGTAACTGTTCGGAACTTCTTGGGGGAGGAGTATCCAGATGCTTCACGTGGCCATTGGTCGTTGAAGAGCAAGAGAAAGCCCAGTGTGGCTCTTACTCATTACTGTCAGGTTGAAGAACTTCATTCCCTTTTGAATTCTGTGATTAGGAAGAAAAGGTTCCAATTCTAAAAGTATAATTCTGGGGGCACCTGGCTGGCTCAGTCAGTTGGGTGTCTGACTTCTGCTCAGGTCATAATCTCACAGTTCATGGGTTCCAGCCCCGTGTAGGGCTCTGTGTTGACATCTCAGAGCCTGGAGCCTGCTTCAGATTCTGTGTCTCCCTCTCTTTGCCCCTTCCCTGCTTACCCTCTGTGTCTCTCAAAAATAAAGAAACATTAAAAAAAAATTTTTTTTAAAGTATCATTCCTTAATATGAAAGGACTAGATGCTTAAAATGAAAACACAGTACAAGTATTCCAGTTTACTTCAAGTGGGTTAAAACATAGACAGTGGGCTTGAAAGTTTTTCCTTGGATCGATATAGGCTGTAAAATAGAATTATTTTTGTGAAATCAAGATGTTGTTTCTAATGATCACATTTCTAAAAAGTCTACCTCTTATACAAAGAAATGTGAACCTTAATTTTACTCTAAGTACCAGTTGTTTTAGAGAGTAAAAACCCGTATCAAGTTAGTTCTGTGCACTGGAACATTCTCCATTCTCAGAACTGGTAAAAAACTCTTGACATTAAGACTTTTAATTGGTCAGATGATCAGCGTTAAGGCAATTGCTTATTCTGCGAGAATTCCGATGCACTAAAAACAAATAACAGCAGCAACACACCTTGGGGATACATCTCACCACCTCTGGATATGGCAAAATGTTATGCTTGTCAATACCTAGTCACCCTACTTTATCAACCCATAATATACATCATTTATGTTTATACGAGCAGCTATGAGTTTTCATGAATTATGCCATACCTTTTAGTTTATGTTCAATAGGAGTTTCCAAAAAAAGTTTTATTTGTAATTAAAAAAACCCACCTGTGATAGTATGAATTCTGAATAAGTTGCCCTTTTATTCTTGCCTTCTCCTTCTTCTTTTGAAATTCTTCATCTGGGGTATTTGCCATCAACCCCAGCTTTTCACGAGGTCTGTTGGGCATGCCCCTTTGCTCACTATGTTGAGAACATGTTTTTCTGCGAGTGACTGATCATGTGGCAAGGATGTGGCTTCTGCGCATCAGAACATGGTAGCTGGTTTAGTGATTTATCTGATGGGAAATTCTCCCTGGAGGAGTAATGTTGATGATGTCCCTCTTATTCAGCTACCTCTGCTTCATTGAACACAACTAAACCAGATTTGAAAGCAAACGGGAGACAATGTGGTAAACCACAGGCAGAAAGACAGAGCTCTTGAGTATTCCTGACCAAATAAAGGCCTGACAAGGAAGAATATGTGTTGACAGCATTTCCTAGGACACGCTTCAAGGATCACATTAAAACATTTCCACAGGGTACAGGCTTCAATCAGCAGAAGGTGTTCTTGTATCCCAAGTACCACAGGGTCGAGTTTTCCAATGACCCCAGCATAACAGCCAATATAGGGGTTGCTGGAGCAATTAAACAGATTTCATTAAGTGTCAGCAAAAGCTCCTGGCCAGCTATTAGAAAAACTTTTATGCATTATTACAGTCAGGTCCTTCCAAAAACATCCAGGCTAATCTAATTGAATTGGGTATTGCAGTAAGGAAACATTTGTTAAAAGAGAAGATTTGTTCTTCTGCCTTATGTGACAACGTTTTAGGAGATTCTTCTGCTTTCTTCAATTTGTAAAATATATAAGTGGCTGGGTTAAACACTTCCCAAGGACACTCTCCAGACAGAGGTATATACTCTCTTCTAGAAGTTTTACTGACCTTTGGATTCATATTTACCTAATGTTAATTATCTACTAAGTTAGGCATTGAATTCCGACAACTCTAGCATAGCTATTGTTCTCTCAATTTTATAATTGAGGAAAGGGGGACCCAGAGAGGTTAAACAAGTTATCCCAGATCACACAGCCAGTAAATGGGCATAAACCCAGGTTGAATCATACAAGCTAATTATATTCTCTCCTTACATTTTTATATGTTTTTAAAGAGCCATTGGTATTATGTTGGGTATGTATCATGGTCATCTCATTACTGAAGCCAAATTCTATTTGATGTGAAAAATCTTTACGCTGATCACACTTACTGGGAATTTGTGTATGGAAAAATAAAACTATTTTTTTTTTTTTAAATCCTGGTTAGTCTGCTGTATATTTTCCCATTGACTTTACCAACGTGGAAGAAACGGGAGCAATCTGAATATGAAGCATTTCTGCGAAGACAAGAAGCTGGGATATTTGCACTGTGGCCATTAGCTCACAGTACTTTTCAGAGATCATAGCTCTTATTTTCCTTTCAGAACTCATGGGGTGCTGGAGAGAAGCATGATAGAAGAGACAGCATGACAGACAAGAGACTATACACAATTTGGTTTCTCTTAGAGATGCTCTGGGTTGTTTGATGGTATCTCCTTGATATTTCAGTCTTGAGAGTTCACTGAACTCAGAACATTGAAAGGAGACTGTCTATTCCCTTCACCTTAAGCTATCCTCAAGTTAATAATACGGAATAGGCAAATAATTATCTTAAAAACTACAGAGAAATAAGTTCCCCAATTTCCCTGGTAATGTATGCGTCCTAGTGTCAGTATTTATTTTTAGCTAGTTATTTTTTTTCTATATTATTCATTTCGTTAGTTCATTATAAACACATTAGCAATATCATCTTACTAGATAACATACCAGTAAAAGTCCAGTGGCTGAACTATCAAAAGAACATATAGATATCTGTAAGTAAATAGAGGCTATGGAAGATGCAAGAAAATTGTGTCAAATGTCTGTCCCTGAAAGTTGTTGATAATTATTCAAAAGACTCACATTTCTTTGCTTAGCTAGTTATTTTTTTAAAAATAGTGTCTAGAACAGTATCTAGCACATGATAGGCACTTAAATACTTAGTGAATGGAAGAACAAAACATGAATCCATTTGTTATCCTCAGAGGAGATAGAATGACACGAAGCCTCCTTGTAAAAGTGAGATAAATTGAGACTAAAGGAAAATTGGATAACAATCAGTGTAAAGTGGTGAAAAATGCTCTTCATCTGTACGGGCTTTGCTGTCAGCTCGGAGCCTACTTTGGGTCCTCTGTCCGTGCCCCCCCATCCCCTGCTCACACTTTCATTCTCATAAAAATAAATACACATTTAAAAACAAATAAACAGGGGCCCCTGGGTGGCTTATTCGGTTAAGCATCCAACTTTGGCTCAGGTCATGATCTTACCGGTGCCTAAGTTCAAGCCCTGTATCAGGCTCTGTGCTGACAGCTCATAGCCTGGAGCCTGCTTTAGATTCTGTCTGTCTCTCTCTGCCCCTCCCCTGCTTGCGTTCTGTTTCTCTCACTCAAAAATTCGTAAACATGAAAAAACAAACAAACAAAAACCCCCAAAATTTTGAAACAAAATTCTTTCAACAATAGAAGAAAATACATTTTAGTAGTTTTGTGATTCAAATAAAACTCACGATTAAGTATACATGGGAGGAGAATAACAACAAAGGCATGAGAAGCAGTAATAAAAAAAAAAACCTTTAGGACACTATTATAACATCCATATCATTCTTAGACTTGATGAAAGAAAATGCCGTATTGGAATCTTGTGTCTCAAACCTGAGCTTTGTATGCATAAAAATGATCCCTGGCTGTATAACAAAGACACTGAAGTCATCTATATCGTAATTTACTGCATGATTCAAAGACTAATCCCTAAGAAGCACATGTGTGGTATAGAAAGCAGCAGAATAGAAGATTTGAAAACAGAACTGACACTGAAACTAACTGACCAAAGGAGACAGAACTTAGAGTCTGAAACTAACCATGTTAGTGGCTCGTTAGATTTTGTTTATGTATTTGTTTATTTGTTTCTACGTGCCAGTCATCTTTTACTGGGTGTTACTTCTTAATTCGGACATGAAAGGATTCAAGGGTGCCCGGCAAAGGCTATGGTAAGGAAGGTAGAATGTGCCTCCACCCTGGGCCCTCTTCAGCAGTACTTGTGTAGCTGCTTATGTTTGAGTCCCTTGTTAAGAATGACAGTCGCTGAAAAGCACATAAGCTGCCAGCACCATAGAAATCCTAGAGACGCCCCCTTTCCTCACATTGACATACCTGCTGTAATACAGTAGCAACCTCTTTGAAACACTCCAACAGTGACGTTAGGGGTGAAATCCCTCATCCGTATACAGTCTGGCAACTCTGCTAGTTTACCATCCATGAGCTTTTTCATCTTCACTGGTGCAGATGATGCCATCTTGGAGTTCTGGGTGTCTGGCCAACTAAAAATGTAAAAAGTCACCATTGTACGGAGGACTTTAATAGGACCTGGAGTTTCACAATACAGTGTATATTCAAAATGTCCAGAATACAATCCAGAATTACTCAGCAGACAAAGGAGCAGGAAACTACGACCAATTCTCAAAACACAATCAACAGATGCCTACTCGGAGATGATCCAGATGTTGAAGTTACCAGGCTTTAAAACAACTATGATCACCCTCCACAAAGTGGAATCGAACACATGTGAAGTGAAGGAAAGATAGCAATTCTGAGGAGCGAGATAGAAATCATAAACAAAGAGCCAAAAGGAGATTTTAGAAATGAAAAATGTAATGTGTGAAGTAAAAGTGAGGCCACTGGATGGCAGAATTTAAAGACTGATCAATAGAAATCATCCAAAATAAAGAACTGAAGAGAAAATATCTTTAAAAAGTGAACAGATCATCAGGTACCTACAGGATAATATTTTGAGATATAACATGTGTGTCATTTCAGTCCCCCAAAGAAAAAGAGATTGGTTCAGAAAAAATATTTGAAGAAATAATTGCTGAAAACTTTCCAATATGGTGAAACATATAAGGTTACAAAATAAACTCAAAGAAAACCATACCCAACACATTATAATCAGACTGCTGAAAACCAGAGGTAAAGAAAAAAAAAATCTTGAAAGCAGCCAGAGAAAAATAACACACTACACAGAGCCTAGAAGACAGTGGAACAACATCTTTAAACTGCTTAAAGAAAAGATCTGAGAATTAACTGAGACTTTTACATCTAGTGAATATATCCTTTGGGAATGACAGTGACATAAAGATATCCCTAGACTAAGAAAACTAACAAAATTCATTGCTGGCAGACCTGCTCTCAAAAAATGATAAAAGGGAGTTTTTCAAGCTAAAGGCAAAAGGTTCGAGAGGGAAAGAGGGAACGGCAGGAGTGAAGGAGGAACAAACACACGTTTGGATACATGTAACAGAATATTTTTTTCCTCAGAAGTTACTTCAAAGCTGTATGACTGCTAACAGCAAAAATGTAAGATTGGTGGGGGTTGCAATGCATGTAGATGCAGTAATGTAAGCGGCAACTACAACATAAAAGGGGGGAAGGTTAAAGAGAGACCTAGGTAATTGTAAGGCTGCTTCTACATTTTCCTTAAAGTGCTCATATTAGCTCTAAATAGATGGCTAAAAGTTCTGTAGGTATATTGTGCTCCCTATGGACCGTACACATAAAGAGTGAATTTTACTGTATGTAAATTACAGAAAACGTGATGGAAAAGGAGGAGGAGGGGGAAGTGAAAGCTTTATATCTGTATTTATCCTTTTAGTTAGTTTTGAATTTCATATCATGTAAATATATTACCTAAGATAAAGTTAAAATAAGAAGAAAAAAAAAAAAAAAAGAAAACAACCCAACAACTGAGCACTAAAGAGTTTCTGAAGGCTGTTGATGCACACCATTCTGTTCTGCTCCCCCCTTGAGAGTCCTTTGGACGCTGCAGAACCTATCACACAGAACATCCTTTTGTGCCACAAAACAATTCCTCATGAAGAGCAGGATGTACTGGCTGCCAGAGAAAGAGAGTGTGGAGGTGAGATCGTAGCATCCTCTTGAGAAATATACAAAAGGGGACGCAGAAGGATAGATTGTGCCATCGAGGACGCTTCTCCCTTCATCATTTCCCCTGTCCACCTGAAGAACAAGGTCCCTCTCAAAGAATTACATTCTTGCACTGTCAGAAATGCCTTTTGTGTGTTCTCATCAAAGACTACACTTTTGTAATAGTTTGGTAATATTTCTTCAGCCAATACCAGTTGCAAATATGGGAAATGGGGGAAGAAGGGAAAGGGAAATTGATACAACAAGGCCCCAAATGAAAATAAGGCATAGCCTCCCAATACAAATAAACCAGTTAAGAAATGGGCAGAAGTGGGGCGCGTGGGTGGCTCAGTCGGTTAAGCCTCCGACTCCGGCTCAGGTCGTGATCTCACAGTTCGTGGGCTCTGTGCTGACAGTGTGGAGCCTGGAGCCCACTTCCAGTTCTGTGTCTCTCTCTGCCCCTCCCCTGCTCACATTCTGTCTCTCTCTCTCTTTCTCAAAAATAAATAAACATTAAGAAATGGGCAGAAGACATGAATAGACATTTTTCCAAAGAAGACATCCAGGTAGCTAACAGACATATGAAAAGATGGTTGACATCACTCATCATCAGGGAAATACAAATCAAAACCATGATGAGATACCACCACACACCTGTCTGAATGGCTAAAATTAATAACACAGTAAACAACAGATGTTGGAGAGGATGTGGAGAAAGGGGAACCTTCTTACACTGTTGGTGGGAATGCAAACTGGGGCAGCCAACCTGGAAAACAGTATGGAGGTTCCTCAAAAAGTTAAAATTAGAACTACCCTATGACCCAACAAATACACTACTAGGTATTTACCCAAAGGATACAAAAATACAGATTCAAAGGGGTACATGCACACCAATGTTTATAGCAGCATTATCAACAATAGCCAAACTACAGAAAGAGCCCAAATGTCCATCAACTGATGAATGGATAAAGAAGATGTGGTGTACATACACACAATGGAATATTACTCGGTGATCAAGAAGAATGAAATCTTGCCATTTGCAATCACATGGATGGAGCTAGAGTATATTATGCTAAGCAAAATAAGACAGAGAAGGACAAATATATGATTTCACTCATAAGTGGAATTTAGGAAACAAAACATACAGGAAGGGGGGAAAAAGAGAAGGAAGCCATAGTGAGACTCTTAACTATAGAGAACAAACTGAGATTTGGGAGGGGAGGTGGGTGGGGGGTCGGCTAAATGGATGATGGGTATTAAGGAGGACACTTGTTATAAGCACTGGACGTTATATGTAAGTGATGAATCACTAAATTCTATTCCTGAAACCAATATTACTCTATATGTTAACTAAGTAGAATTTAAATAAAAAAATCGAGGAAAAAAAAAAAAAGAAAATAAGGCATAGCCGGAAGACAAAATACACAAGCAAGAATGGTACCTCTGTCAGAAACAGATGAGAACAAGTCAAAAACAGAGAGAGATATTCACACATTTGGAGATTCAGAGGAGATTATAGATCAGGACCCTTGGTTGCAAGTATAAGAGACATGTTTTCAACTGGCTAAAAGAAAAAAAAGAATTTATTGGATTATGGAATTGAAAAGTCCTGTGGTATGATGGCTTCAAGATAGGTGGATCCAGGAGCTCTAGGATGCCACCAGGACCAGATATGTTTTCTTCCGGCTTTTTCTTAGGCAGGCTCTTCCCTTCAAGGGCAAGATGGAGTCTTACAGCACCAGGCTTTTTTCTTTACAGATTAGCAATCCCCAAAGAAAGTTTATAGCACCCCACCCCCTTCCCCCAAATAATTCTGACAAGGCTTTCATTGTTTTGGCTTGGTTCATAAGCCCATGCCTGATTTGTTTACTGTGCACTGGCCAGCCTGAGTCACATACCCAGCTTTGGAGATGGGAGCCAGTCCACTGGAGCTGCACAGACTGGGGGTGGAAGAGGGGCCATTCCTCCAAAGAAAATTGAGGTATGATGGATCTGAGTAGGTAAAAACAACAGATGTCAGCTGTCAGCTCTAAGGGGGAAGTTTAGGGGCTACAAACCTGATGAACATGAAAAGAAGGTCAACAATTCATCCTCAGGGTGTGAGGAGAAATTAAGAGGAAGGGATATTAGGAAACAAGGAGAGGAAAACATTTGGCATCAATGCAGTGGGAGTCTACAGAGATTAGTAAAATAATCACTGAGCAGCCCTGAGGGCCCAATTAAAGTTAGATAGCGTGGATTTGTCATTAAGTCATTAAACCCAGTTTTCAGTAGACTCATAGCAGGAGGGAAGGAAGGACATTTTACTGTAGCTTTCCCAGAGCTGGGGATTGGCCTAAGGGTGGAGAAATCAGGTGCTAGCAAAGTCATGGTTGAGATGGGGTCCAGGCTGAGGCATGACAAGGAAACTAGATGGTAGCTGGTGGACTAAGAATGGGGGAGGCACAAGGACTGAAGGTCAGGAGGCAAATAAAAAGCAGTTTTAGCAGGAGGAGTGGAATACAGAGGTTGAAGAACATGTTTTCTGGAGATGCAAGTTATGTGGGCAGAAATAGAAGTTGTAGGTAGAGTCACAGCTAGTTATCAGGGTACTGCTGCAGATTGGGCTCTTTGGGGAGCAGGTCCTAAAACGGAGTGAGGCTAAATTGAGACGTTAACACCAGTGAATGGAGAAGGGTGAGAAGTAGGATTGGCCAGGGGTAGCCATCAGACCACGATGCAGACTTGTGGCCAGGCCGAAAAGAACATGAACTCCCCTTGAAAGCTAGGCAGCCTCTGAAGGAGCGAACAGCTGGAGGCTGTCAGCTAATTGCACTCCTCACAGCTGGACAGCTAGTCCTTTCTTGAAGGGGAATCTGAGCATGCCAACCACAGGTACCTCCGTGCAAATTAGAAAGAGGCGCCTCCTCTAGGAGTTTACAGCCCCATGGCTACATGGCTTGGTGAACATAAGGAGACTCTGATTGTATTTGGAGGTAAGGGGAGGCAGACCAGGGCACATAGCTGGGTGAGCAATCAACCCTCATTCATCTAGGCACCTTGGACAATGAAAAACAATGCAAAACTATACGCAGTGGCCCTGATGGACACACTGCGAGAGCAATGGTTGTAGCAGCCATTTCCCTTCTCAGCGGACCCAGGATATATGTCCTTCCTCTACCCAGGCAGGGCAAAGTGATTTCCTCTCAGGTTCTGAAAATCTAAACCAATCATGCTAATCCCATCCTCTTAGCCAAAGATTGGTTCAGGAATTTGGGTTTAAACCAATCACTTGGAGCCTTCCCTTGTTAGTGGAGTGGGCATATGACCTAAACTGGTCCACTCAGACGTGATGGGAAGAGAGTTCCCACCCCCACCCCTCACCTGAACTGGGACAACAGCAAGGGAGCATGTGGTGCCAGGCCTCCTAGCAGCCACTGTAAACTCTTGAGGGGGGCCAGCCTTTGGATCAAGTTTACAGAGTGGGGAGACCCTTGATCCTTGGATCCTTGATGGCATTGCCAAGTGCTCAATCATGTGATTCAACCTTATCCATTCCTATTATATAAGATCAATATCCTTATCAGTTAAGCCAGCCTAAATTGGAGTTTAGATTCTTACAGCCCAAAGTATCCTAACAGACACAGGGCATTAGGAGTTTTCAGAGCAGTTAAGGTGGGAGGAGCCCCAGAGGGATGGCAGAGAAACAGTGGAGGGGCAGCTTTTGGTTAATATCATGGAGCAAGGTGGCAAACTTTCCTTGAAGTTGGTAAATAATAGTAATCTGGGCAAGGGATAGTGTAAAGAGAGGGTGGGAAATTTTAAAAGAGGGGTGCTGCTAGGAGTTGGGAAGCAATATGCGGGGTGATTGAAAGCATGGGTTCTGGGCTTAGAATGCATAAGTTTATATTCTGGCTCTTCCATTTAATAGTTGTATCACCTTTGGCAACTAAATCCCTCTGGACCACAATTTCTTTTTCTGCAAAAGGATGGCTGTAAGGATCGAATATTATAAAACTTATCAGACACCCAGTACATAGTAAAGCTCAATTAATAATTACTTTAAAAACTTCTATCAGACAAATGGAGACCGTTTCTCAACTAAAATCACACTCTTGAGCAAAAACTCTAAATGATCTGTTTTGTATCTAGGAAAAAGGCTGAGGGATTGGGATAAAAGAGCTGGAAATGCTGTTCCCGAAGAGACGACCACTGGGAAAGAGAGTGAATTTATGTGATTTGATTTTGTCCTGTCTGTGGACTGGAAGTTGAGATACACGGGCTCAGAGCAGCTTGGGATGAGGGAGGAGCTGACCGGTGCGTGCCTTTGAGAACAGGCATGGGTGGAACAGAGGTATGCGGGTGTGAGAGCATGGGGGGGCGGCTACTGCGGTATGAGGGAAGGGGTGACAGTTGCAGGAAGTGAACTGGAGGGTCATGCAAAAGGGAGGTAAGGTGGGGTGATAAACGAAGGGCCTGAGCATTGGAAGACTTTACAGCCTGACCACATCCAGACTTCTGGAGAGGTCAAAACGCCAGCCGGGGTCCTGGCTCACACACTGGTGGGGAATACCACCAATAATCCAATAATTCTTGGTCATTCTGATGTTAGTGACCAGCAATAGCCCAGAAAGGAGGGGGATCACACCTCCATTTCAAGGGAATGCATTTTGTTTTTTTCACTTTGTTCAGGCTGTGGAAGCTTGCACGGCACCAACATTCAGTGTCTGAAGGCAGCCCGCTATATAGGGCATCCATCTCTGCAGTTTTTGGGGCTGTGGAACCAGCTACCAGGGAAGGAGGCTCTCTCTCCTTTTCTCCTCAAGGGGCCTGTGGTTAATGTGCTGCCAGGTCACTAGCAGTTTGTAATCCTGTTTGTGTCCACTGTGGTGAGTTCCCCAGGGAGATGCGGGGAATTCCGGAGACAGCGGTGCCGAAGAGCTGTGTGTGTCCAGAGGTCACTCAGTTGCTCTGCTTGGGGTCAGAGAAGCAGGGAGAAGAGTCAGGGGGACATGGAGTGCCGGCATGAGAGCGTTCGCCAAGATCAAAATGTTCCCCATTGCTGCGAGCAGATGAGATCTTGGAACCTGGAATCACACAGTTTCAGCTCCAGCAGGGCCTCTGGCAACAGCCCCAGTGTCTTCAGCTACAGACACCACCTCTGTGAGTGCCAAGAAAAGCAAACACAGGCCCCAGATCTCCTGTTGCACCAATTGGAAAGCAGCCCACAGCAGAGGAGTGAGCTGTGAGGACAGTCTTCCCATAGCTCTTGATTTTCCGCCATCCTTTCCCCATCCGAATCGAACAAACAAACAACACACTTGTAATAAAACTTGCAGGTGTGGCCGGTTTACATTCTGGGATTCTTTTTTGATCAAATTCCTATAGGACACTGGGATAAAATGGTGACTAAAACTGGATAATACTGTATGTCCCAGACGTTTGAGACTGAATAGGAGGGGAGGAATCCTGGAAAAGCAGAGATTTCATTCTGCTCCTGGGAGCTGGTGCTTTTTAATGGTCCAGGATGGTATCACCCAAATGCCTTCCAGCCAGCCCTTGGGAAACGGATTCCATGTTCTCTTCTTAGGGGTGGAGGTTGGGGGTAGGTGGAGCAAAAGGTTCTGTAAAACTTAAAGACCAAGCCAATAAAGCAGCATCTTAAGATCCTGGCCATCTCAGATTGGCAGTAAGAGCAGAAATCCATTTTGGGGAAAACCTTTCCTCAGCTTTAGGGGAAGAAAAGTAGAATTAATCATATCAAGAGTTACAACAGGAGAAGCAGCAGAGGAAGATGTCTGTAATTTGCCAAAGAGAAATGTAAGCCTCTGGTGGCACACGGGTGAGTGAGGAATCTGCGATCAGAGGAGTTTGAAGTTCTAGAAAACAAACTAGGGACTGTTGGTGACTCAAGTTTTCAGATATTCCTAAAGCTTTAGTTTTCTGATTAAACAGAGTGTAGTCCTGTTTCCAGTCAATTACCATGTTTCTAGATCGAGATTAATCAACAAATGAACATTGCTCACATTTAATGTGTGAGGCACTGGGTTTTCTCTGGGTTATTCCTATGAGTTTGTTCTCCATCAGTGTTTCCATGAGCCCTGGATACGCTTCTTCCTCCAATTTTTATAATTAGGGAAAATTTCAAACATGCAAAAAATATAAAGAGAATATCCCAAAGGCCACCATACTCATCTCTCAGTTTTAACAATTATGAATCTTCTTCACTTTCCCCTTTTTAAAAAAGCAAATCCACACATTATATCTTTTTCACCCTTGAACATAATTTCTACTTTGTCATTTCTGTTCAAAAAACACGTTTTTGTTTGAAAATTTCATTGTGACATATACATACAAAAGAGTGTTTAAAATGCATTAGGATTGCTTAAAATAAGACAAACAAAAAAATAAAACAAACACTCATGTGTCTACCTCCCAGCTTAAGAAACAGAACATTGATCCTTTTTCAAAACCAAAGATGGAATTTAAGTTGCAGTTCCTACCGTGATGGTAAACTTGCAAGGATTCTCTGGCTCCCTCCCCTAAAATCGACCTGGCAGAAAGTATAGACGTGAGGGCCTCACTGCTGTTGCCATCACCCCCAGAAACACCGGACTCTCCATTCTGCCACATTCACCCTGAAAAATCAGGCCATATTTGCCTCTGTGGATTATCCCATCCATTCGGAATAATCCTTGGTGGGGCATCTGATTGGCCAAGCCTAGATCACATGACCGTGCCTCGGGGCTAAAGAGCAGGGAAAGGCAGTTGGCTTCGTTGCTTATTACTCTGACGGGAGGAGGGGCCCTGCCTCCCATTCATTTGGTATTTTCCCCAAATACGGAGGAGTTTCAGACAGTGGGCACAAACATGATAAAAGCTACTCTCCCTGGTACATATGTCCAGCTCGGGCCAGTCTTCTGACCCCCAGCTGGTATAGACACCATCCTACTTCTCAACTCCACTTGGCTGTTCCTCACGTGTCTCAGACTGAGCATATTCAGTTCTGAGCCTGTCATCTTCCCCCCAAATCCTCCTTCCCCTCCTTTGTCCCTCATCTTAGTGAACAGCATTGCCATTCCTTAGTTTCCCAAACCAGAAACCTGGAGGCCATCCTGGAATCCCCTGGTATTTTGCTTATTTAGCTTTAACATCTTTTGAATGCAACTCCAGCTTCCTTGGTCTCCAGCTCAGAGTTCCCTGCTTGAATTAGGCCCCTGTTATCCTTCACCTACAGTGGCCTTAGTTTGAGTTCCCCTAGAAGCAGATCCTGAAATAAATATTTGAGTACAAGTAACTTATTTGGGAAGTGAAGTATGCAGGATAGGGGAAGTGAGACAAGGAAGAGAAAGCAGCCAGGAGGCCTGTTACCAAGCCTGCTTCTGCTGTGGGCAACTGGAGCTTAATCCCATGGATCATAGCACACACCCCAGAGCTGGGCGCTGACTGAGGGTGTGGCTGGAGCATGAATTCTCTGACACTTCAAGCCTGACACAGGCAACAAAATGAGCTCAAGCAGCAAAAGAAAGCTCCCGTGTACCACAGTGCAAGTGCTGGGAGTTAGGGGATTGGTGTTGTACAGTAAAGTCCTGAGGGTGAGACACTGATGACAGGTGACACAGGCTTCCTAACTGTGTTCCTTGCATATATTGTACCCCTCCACTAACTCACTTTTCTATTTTTCAGCCACAGTGATGTTTTTTAGATTGCAATGTGATCGTGTCACAGCCCCACTGAAAATTCTTATAAGTCTTTCCGTAGCTTCTTATATAAGACCCAAATAATTTAACAAAGTGTCAAGACCTTTTCTTCATCATTTGTCTCTTGCTTACTTCTTCCAGCCTTATCTCTTACTACCTCCTCTCTCTATCCCCTCACAAATACAATACAATAAAACCTTGAATTGTGAGTAACTTGTTCTGCGAGGTTCCGCAAGGCGAGCAAACATTTCTAATACATTTTAACTTGATAAACAAGTGACGTCTTGTAATATGAGTCGTGCCTGATGTCAAATGTCACATGATCCCAACTGAGCTAATCGTTCTTGAAATTCGCTTGATATACAAGTGCTTTGGATTACAAGCATGTTTCCAGAATGAATTATGCTTGCGAACCAGGTTTTACTGTATTCCATTCTTTTTTTTAAAAATTTTAAAATGTTTATCTATTTTTGACAAGGGGGGAGGGGCAGAGAGGGGGACAGAGGATCTGAAGCAGGCTCCGTGCTGATAGCAGAATGTCCAATGTGGGGCTCAAACCCACGAACTGTGAGATCATGACCTGAGCTGAAGTTGGAAGCTCAGCTAACCAGACACCCAGGCGCCCCTCCTGCATTTCATTCTTATTGGACCATTTGTAGTTCTCAGAATGTGCCATGTTCTTCATGCTTCTGTATCTCTGCATATGCCAGCTCCTCCTTGGACGGCTTCTTCTGGCTCCTCTGTCTGGCTCCTTCCAGACTATAGAGATGCTGAGCATGTGCGGCTCTGGGTATACTACCAGAGTTTCAGTCCGAACAGTGAGAGAGGAGCAGAGGTATCTATGTACCTATGTACCTATGTATGTGTTCCTTGCAAGACTTAATCCTGAAAATGTGCCCTACCGCTGATAAAACAAAAATAGAAATAAGAAATGACTGAATTGGACTATCATCATTCAGTGCTATCAAACATTTGAATCATAAAATAACTCCCTTGAAATTTCTCACTGCTCACCAAGCTACCTTCTGGTTATAATATGATTTAAATAGTAACTGCCTACAGGGAAAGTACAAGCTATGACAAAATGGGCATTCCTTTGTGTGAGATGGTCATATTTCTTATTTAAATGAATAAATTACATTATGATTGACATAGTCGTCTCCTGTACGTTTGGTTGTCATGAAGTTGTCTCCCTGAGTCTGATAACTCTGGTGCACTATGAAGATAAAATTTTTGTATCTGTAAAGCCAAAGTCCATGCATATCTTTGACTCCTGTGATGTCACCAAGATAATGCCCGCCTGTCAGGTAACCAGCCAGCTGGTTTTCCTATGGCAGCACCCTCTATTATCCTTCTTTTTAAGGTACAATGATTTAGGTCCAACTAATTGTTGCTGATTTATTGATTTTTGCAGCCATGTTTTAAACACCACCTTCTGTATCCAAAGATGTTGCCAGGGACTGCCGGAAAGACATTTTTTAAAATTTGCTTTTCTGTGAGTGGTTACATGTGGAACTAAGCCATGAACATCTTCTCATTTACTTGCTCCTAAGACCCACGTATTTTTGAGATTGCTGACTGGACAGGCTTCCCTGTTGAAAAGAATTTATCTTTGGGCAATATGCAAACTGGGTGATGCACACAGATTGGCTCTGTGGCCTTATTCAACAAGTCAGCTTAGAGGAGATGACTGAATCCTCCATTTAAGAATAGAATGTTCTGGGGGCGTCTGGGTGGCTCAGTCGGTTAAGCATCTGACTTCAGCTCCGGTCATGATCTCGTGGTTTGTGAGTTCAAGCCCCACATCAGGCTCTGTGCTGACAGCTCAGAACCTGGAGCCTGCTTCAGATTCTGTGTCTCCCTCTCTCTCTGCCCCTCCCCTGCTCATGCTCTGTCACTTTCTGTCTCAAAAATAAATAAAACATTAAAAAAAAAAAAGAATAGAACTTTTTTTTTTTAAATCAGGAGATTTATTATTTTTTTTAATCAGGAGAGAATATTGTAGGGGAAGATTAGCCTTCTATGATTATATGGTTCCACAGGGATATTAAACTAGTAAATATCAAAACTGAGAAACACTTTTTAATCCCCCAAAAGAAAACGAGCAGGCTAATTATTTTAGGTTAGTAAATATATGGCCCTATTTATTCATTTTGTGCAAGCTGAAGGATGTCTAAATAAAATGTCACCCATCCACAGTTCAATTATTTAACGAATTAGTCTCCAGCTATGTTAAGAGCTCTGAATATGTACCCTGAGAAGTTTTGTGTTCTTAAACACATTAACAAGTCCACACTAAACTCAGTTTAGGAGGCGATTCTAGATAGATCATCACTTCTCCTGGTTAGATGTGGAACAGCAAACATAATGATGCAAATACTTGATTTGCAACAACCAATTTGGTGTTCTATATCTAAAAAACCAAGAAGTTGATCTAGAATTTGATCTATGGAGTGTAGCCAGCTTTCAGAAGGGATATCATTGACCAGTAAAAACGTCCCATGCATTCTCCTCCTTCTGTTTTCTTTTTCCTCAGGCTGGATGCAGATTAGGCACTAAAAAATGGCAGTAGAATTCCATGATATGGATGAAGCTTGGGTCTCTGAATTATCATGTGGAGGAGAGCTAATGCACTGGCCTAAGTTCCCCACCAAGACAGGAGCAAGAACAAATATTTTATTGTTGGAGCCATTGTGGACTTTGGTCTGTCATGTTGATCAGTCTACTCTAACTGACATATTATGAGCAATATAATGTGTGAAGTTAGTGAAATCAGGAGAACATGCAAAGTCACCAGAAGCCTGTGACAAAACAGAGAAACAGGGAGATGGGAACTTCAGGATGCTTACAAAAACAAGAGTTTGACCAAACAGTTACAATTTTGGTAATAGCAAACTGTGCATGCATCATTACTGGTTATGCTGGTAACTGGTGCCCAGCTGATACTATTATAATGAGAACAATCCGATAAAAACAAAGTACACAGGTCTCTTAGGTCTCACATGCACTTGTTACAGCTAGCTTTAATTGGAGAAAAAGTCTAGGGTGGAGTCTTGGTGGGAAGGGATTTGTGCTGAGACAGAAGATGGGTAAAACAGGAAAGAAGTTGGAGGATGTATGAAAAGGTGAAATTGAGCCTGCATATCTGAGGTCTTTTTAGGAGTGCCGAGAGCATGTTTTGGAACAGACTTTTTTGTTCAACATCAGTGAAGATAATAAACCATACAGTACCATGGCTACTCGGTTATTGTGATTGATGTCACTGCCAGGAATGAACCTTGGGCTAGAAGATGGTGGCTGTCCTGGTGATTTGTGTAATTTGGCTCAGTATTGTGGCATTTGTGGCGGCTACTGCTTAGACAGCAATCTATGCTAACAGGAGGTCGGGTCCATGGAGGGGTGGCAAGAGTAGAACAGGGGGTTAACAGTATGTTTTACCGTAAATAGTTGCGCCGCTCTCCTATTCAAGGACATTTATGTTTTCACTTTTTTGCTAGTACAAACACTCTTGCAGTGAACAACCCTGATTATTAATATATCTCTCCGCATGGGATGTGAGTGTTTATGAAGAATGCAAATTCCTAGACATAAATTGTGTTTTGCTGTTTTTTATCTTGTCACTTTCTTGCTCTTATTTTCCCTAACCTCTCAACATTTTAATAGTTTCATAGTTTTAATGGTTAAAAAAAAAAACAATAGAGGCCCCTGGCTCAGTCGGTTCGGTGTCTGACTTCGGCTCAGGTCATGATCTTGAGGTTCGTGAATTCAAGCCCCATATTGAGCTCGCTGCTGTTAACACAGAGCCCACTTCAAATCCTCTGTCCCCCTCTCTCCACCCTTCCCCCACTTCACTCTCTCAAAAATAAATAAAACACTAAAAAAAAGTTAAAAAAATATGTATCAAGATCCTATGGCAGCTGGTAACAGAAAATCCACTTCACAATTGTTAAAAGGAAAAAAAAAAAAAGGAGATGTTATTATCTTACGTAAAAGTTCCTTAATATGATGACTTCAGAATTGATTTATTCAGTGGCTTAACATCACTGAGGACCCGGGTTCTTTCCATCTTTCTGCCAAGCCCCTCTCAGTATGTTCACTATCTTCAGGCTAGTTCACCTCCTGCTGGCAAGGTGATTATAAGAGATAATAGATGGTCTCTCTCGTACCTCTTTTTACAGAGTGAGGAAATTCTTTCCAGTTGCTTCCCAGCAAACTTCCCCTGAAATCATATAAACATGTACCTGGGTCAGAGGATATTGGGACCATGGTGATAGACCAATCAGGATTCATCCTCTGGACTGGGCCAGGGCCAATCTTCCCTGATGCAGAAGGCCTAGGGAGGGAAGCACATATCTGTAAGCAACCAAGTTTCTATAAGAAAAGAGAGAGGAAGAATGGTTGTTGACTAGACATCTAACAATGTTTTTAAAGATCATGTGTGTTATGTCTTCTTTTGTTATAATTTGTGTTGTTAACATGCATACAAAATTTAGTAACTTTGTATTAAATTTAATAAAATAAATAAATAATTGTAATAAATTTAATAAAACTTAATAACTTTGTATGGTGACAGGTAGTAATTACACTTATCTGGTGAGCATTGGGTAATGGATAGAGCTGTTGAATCACTATGTTGTACACATTAAACCAATGTAACATTGTATGTCAACTATACTTTAATAAAAAGGTGGAATTTCTTATTCATTTTGAGTAATATTTTTATCAGTATGTCATGGTAGTATTATTGAACTGCTGACAGCCACATATACCTTCAGAGATGCATTCCGAATAAAGTTCCTTCCAGTTTAAAGGATTAATACAACTAATGTAATTTAAAAGATATTAAAAACTTGTTTTTGTTCTTTTGAAACCAAATCACTAAATCTGTGGTAATGGTCATAGAAAAAAGAAAGAGCAAATTTGTGTATGAGAAATCTTGTTTAAAGTTTGTAAATCTTTATGTTGATTTAAAATAGAAATGCTATCTTAATCTGCTTGTATGCTAACTCATATGTATTGGCCAACTCATATTTTAAAATGCTAATTTGACCTTGAAGATTTATTCATACACTTTCGGAGTAGACAAATGCTGCACATGAATTAAACTTGACTTAGGGACAGCTTATTGGCTTCATGTAGGTTCGAAAATTTAGATGTTGGTTTTCATTATAGCTGCAGGTTCCAATCATAGTTCATTTCAAACTATTGCAATTTAACCCCCTGTTTTGGTGTTTTGAAGACACTGATTATCTCAGAGAAAGAGGAAAGGAGACATTAAAGAAATAAAAGTATAATAGAGACAAGCTGTGCTGGATGTATTTGAGAAAATTTCAAAAGCAGAATTCTTTGCATATTATAATCAATACATTTTTAAATGTAAGCAAAGATAGGCCTGAAGATTTTAAATATCAGTATCTCCAATGCAATGATCTATTCTTTTTTTTTTTCTTCTTCAAATTTTTATTTAAATTCTAGTTAGTTAACATACAGTGCAATGTTGGTTGCAGGAGTAGAATTCCATGATTCATCAACTTATGCACAACACCCGGTGCTCATCACAAGAGTCTCTTGCAGTGATCTGTTCTAAGTGTTAAATCTAAATATTTTCCTCCTCGTATTATCAACAATAGCCAAATTATGGAAAGAGTCCAAACGTCCATTGACTGATGAATGGATAAAGATGTGGTGCATATATGTAATGGAATGTTACTCAGCCATCAAAAAGAATGAAATCTGCAACAATGTGGATGGAGCTAGAGTGTATTACACTAAGTGAAGTAAGTCAGGTAGAGAAAGACAAACACCATATGATTTCACTCATACAAGGAATTTAAGAATCAAAACAGATGAACATATGGGAGGGGAAAAAAAGAGAGAGGGAAACAAACTATATGAGACTCTCAACGATAGAGAGCAAACTGAGGGTTGATGGAGGGAGGTGGTTGGGGGGGATGGGCTAGATGGTTGTTAAGTACTAAGGAGGGCACTTGTTGTGTTGAGCACTGGTTGTTATATGCAAATGATGAACCACTGAATTCTACTCCCGAAACCAATATTGCATTGTAAGTTAACTAACTAGAATTTAATACAAATTTGGAGAACATTAAAAAAAATGTTTTCCTGCTCTCTGCTGTTTCCTTTCCCTTGGCTTGCCAGGGAGTGTACTTATTTATAATTACTATTGTAAACATAAACAAATAATGTTATATTATTAAATGCATAATATTATAAATAAATAATGAAATTATTGTTATCATTATTGACTGCCACCACTTCAGTTCCCCTCTCATCCCCAATCTGGATATCTGTGTATAGTGACTGGCTTGCTTAGTGCCAACATCATACCCAGATACCCAAAGCCTCAATTCCAGGGTCATTTCAGAATCTTCCCTGCCCCTCACCAAAAGCATCCCCCACAACTACGTGGATGGAACGAAAAGGTGTTATGTTAATTGAAATTAGTCAGAGAAAGACAAATATCCTATGACTTCACTCATATGAGGACTTTAAGAGACAAAACAGGTGAACATAGGGAAGGGAAACAAAAATATAAAAACAGGGAGGGGGACAAAACAGAAGAGACTCATAAATATGGAGAACAAACTGAGGGTGGCTGGAGGGGTTGTGGGAGGGGGGATGGGCTAAATGGGTAAGGGGCATTAAGGAATCTACTTCTGAAATCATTGTTGCACTATATGCTAACTCATTTGGATGTAAATTAAAAACAATAAAAAAGGGGCGCCAGGGTGGCTCAGTCTGTTGAGCGTCTGACCTTAGCTCAGGTCATGATCTCACGGTCCGTGAGTTCGAGCCCCGCATCCGGCTCTGTGCTGACAGCTCGGAGCCTGCAGTCTGCTTCGGATTCTGTGTCTCCCTCTCTCTGACCCTCCCCGTTCATGCCCTGTCTCTGTCTCAAAAATAAATAAACATTAAAAAAAATAAAAAATAAAAGTAAAAAAAAAAAAAAAGCATCCCCCATGTTCCTCCATGTCTTGTGCATTACACCTTCTACATACCCTTAAAATAATTTGGTCTCTGTAAAGATATTTGCCACGTTGGCCTGCTTTATTTATTCCCAGTTTTCCTTTGGAGAAACTTCTTTCTCACTCTTAGTTCAAGTAGTTTGGGTGGGACTCCAGAGGTGGGCATGGAACACAGCCTGGCCAGGTCAGCAAATCCCATTTGCCTGTCCACACTGATAGGTCTGAGTGATGGGCACGTGTTCCAAGTTCTTCCAATGAGATACATACTCAGAACTTTATGGAAACTTGTCGTGCTGCTTATATAATGAGATATAAGTTCAGGGCTGCTTACTGACTACTGTAGAATCAAAGAGAAGAAAGAGAAAGATCATGAGTTTTGGTGACATCATTTGAGTTGGAGCTAGCCGTACCTGAAACCTTGCCTCAGTACTTTCTGGTCCAAGTTGCAACTGAAAATGTTCTGATGGACAATCATTTTTCAATGCCCACTTAACCCCCTTAGTCCCTTTCCTAAGGTAGCCCGTCCTTTGGTCCACTCTGACAATTTTATTCTTTCTTTGAAACTTAATACAAGTGTTACTTCCACAGTAGAGCTCTCCATAACATCTCCCCCTTATAGACAGTCCTGTGTTCTGCAAAAATGTGTTGTGTGCAAAGCATGTGACAGAATTGTCAATGTAATTGTTAGCCTATTGTTAGACACTACTCATTGCCAATTAATCTCCATTCTCCCTTTTTTCTTGTAACAGAATTCCTACTTTGTTTGGAGTGGCAATATACTTAGCTTAAATACTTGTCTTTCCAGAATCCTTTGCAATATGGGCAGCCTCGCTGAACAGTTTTGACCAGGAGACATAAAAGAATGTCTACTAGAGATTTCTGAGAAAGACTTTGGTTTCCTGATTCAGGCAATGTTCTTTCCCTCCTCTATTCTTTCTCTTCCTTCTTTGCTGGCAGGAGGCATGAGTTTGGAGGTAGAGTAGCTACCTGGCAGCCTTGAGTGACAAGCCATATGTGATAGTGGAGCAGAAAGATATTTGGAGCTGCAGCCTCCAAATAGGGAAGGCTTTATGCAGATGACTCTGAACTGCCCACCTCTGGATCTAACTTTGGGAGGAATATACCCTATTTAGTTAAGCCATTGTCAATGGATTTTTATATTCAGACATTTTATTTGGATTGCATCCTACTAGTCCTGCTTAAGTCTATGATCTTCTTAAAAATAGAGTGTAGGCTTTTACTTCTGAACCCTATTTACCTCTGAATATACCTAACTTGGTGCATAGCGAAGCTTCACTCCAATGTTAAAAATGGGATTCAAGCCTCAGATCCATTTCAATCCTGAGTTGTCATGGTTTTATTCTGTAAACCACTTATACTGCCAGTTCTCGTTGCAGCATCTACCTCATTTCTCCAGCTTAAAAAAAAATTTTTTTTTAATGTTTATTTATTACTGAGCGACAGAGACAGAGCATGAGTATGGGAGGGGCAGAGAGAGGTGGAGACACAGAATCTGAAGTACGCTTTGTTAGGGTCAGGCATAAGGCAGGGTAAAGATAGGAGTCAGAGGCTAAAAAATTTTAGCAGTCAAAGGCTTTATTTGGGAACTGAGGTCTCGGGTGAGGTTCCGTGACTCAGTGAGAGAGAGAGAGAGAGAGAGAGAGAGAGAGAGAGAGAGGAGTCAGGGAAGTCGCACCCAGGTGTGGTGCGGTGGGGTTTTTAAGCTGCAGCAGTTCCGGGTTTAGGTGTGGGTGGGCCTTTTTCACATCAGGTCGTGCGGTCGCTCGGTGATTGGTTGACCTCCAATTCGTTCTGGCACGCTACTAGGGGCTTTTCATTGGGTTGAGCTGGCAAGATGGCCATCCCCTCTACTGTGGTTCCAAGGACATCCTAACATTCCAACCTCTTATTGGTGATAATGGGCGATGGATCTGATCTGCTTCCTGCGGGTGTAAGGGCGACGTCATGGTATGTGGGGTCTGAGGTTGGAATGTGGGAATATGGCCAGACCACCATCTGGTGAAATGCAACCTGGGAAACTTCATGAATTTGTTTTTGTACGAAACGGAGAAAACAAGGTAAGAGCACAAGTATTATACAGATAGCAACTAGTGGGGTGACTATGGTGAGGAGCCAAGTTAGGAAGGGTGATTGCCACCAGGAGGTTAGGGGGTCTGAGGATCCTGGGCAGGTGGATAGAGTTTGTGGATTTCCTTTAGGTGTTCTATATTGGTTTCAACTAAGTCTGATTCACTGAGGTAGTAGCAACATTCTTCCCTCAGGAACAGGCATGTTCCCCCTTT
Source organism: Acinonyx jubatus (assembly GCF_027475565.1). Classification (NCBI taxonomy): domain Eukaryota; kingdom Metazoa; phylum Chordata; class Mammalia; order Carnivora; family Felidae; genus Acinonyx; species Acinonyx jubatus. The sequence goes on from NC_069384.1 coordinate 94,802,356, forward strand.
TTCTGCTGTCAGGAGATCTAGGGCTTGTCGGTTTTGTAGAGTGACCTGTGCTAGGGAGTTGATCTGCCTTTGTAAGGCGGATAGGGAGGTTGCTGAGGCTTCTAATTTATTGAGGATGTCTCGGCCCAACAGGGGGACGGGGCAGGAGGGGATGACTAGGAAGGAGTGGGAGAAATGGAAGCCATCCAGGCAGCAGGTGAGTACCGGTGTGCATGGGGGAATGGAGGGGGTGCCATTTATGCCCATGACCGAAACGGAGGACGGCGTGGTGGGGCCGGAATAGCTCGGCAGGACGGAATAGGTAGCCCCCGTGTCCAACAGAAAGGAGATGGACTTACCCGCTACCTGGAGTTTCACCCTGGGCTCAGCGTGGGTCACTGGAGTTACTGAGTCCGGGCTTCGTCAGTCGTCATCCTCCATCTCCAGCAGTTGGAAGGCAGAGTCCAATCGGGGTGAAGCCTCGCCATATGGGGGCGTTGCGAGTCTGTCATCCCCTGGGTTAGGACCATCAGATTCCCAATGGCCCATCTGCTGGCACAATGGGCATGGACTGGTAGGCTTTTTGGGATGGGGACACTGATGAGACCAATGGCCTTCTTGGCCACATTTAAAGCATGGCCCCAGAGGGGGCCGTGGTCCGGAGGGCTTTATTGTGGCTGGCCTCAGGGCAGCTACCAAGGCTTGGGTCTGTAATTGTACCTTTTGTTGGAGATGGGCCTGTCACCCCGTTGTTCTTGAGCTTCCTCTCGGCCATTAAAAACTTTAAAAGCCATCTTTACCAGGTCGGCCATAGGGGTTTGAGGACCATCTCCGGCCTTTTTTAGTTTTTTTTGAATATCAGGGGCTGATTGGGAAACAAAATAGGTGGCCAATACTGTGGCCCCGGTGGGGGTGGTAGGGTCTAGTCTGGTATACTGGTATACTGGGTATACAAGTGCCTCTGTGAGCCGGCTGAGGAAGGCTGCGGGGTTTTCATTGGGGTCCTGTATTATTTCTTGAAGTTTGTTGAAATTTACTGATTTGTTTGAGGTTGCCCTCATGCCTGCTAGTAGGCACTGGATCATGTTGGTAGTTCCAATTGGGGTCGGCCGCCGGGACAGCATTGGCCCCTACAGGCATAGTGGGGTCGGTCATGTGGGTTTGGTCTGCATGTTCTCTGGCTGCGGCCTGGATGCGCTCCCTCTCCTCAGGGGTGAGGGTAGAGGTGAGGATTACATGGATGTCATGCCACGTGAGACTGTAGGCTTGGGCAAGGTATTGGAATTCCTTAATGTATTGGGTGGGGTCAGCCGAGAATGACCCTTGCCGCTTTTCAATGGCGGATAAGTCTCGGAGGGAGAAGGGGACGTGACCGCGAACCAGGCCTTCGGGTCCTGCCACCTCACGGAGAGGTAAGATGACCTCTGGGGTCTGTTCGCTGGGTGGGGCCTGAGCACGAGTTCGGGATGATATGGGAGGTGAGGGCGGGACGTCTGGGTGTTGGGAGTACGGAGGGGGGAGAGGGCCGGTGGGCGGTGTGGCTAGATTCTCTAACGGATCGGAGATCAGGGAAGTTGGTGAGGTGGGGTCGTCGGGGGGGTTGTGGGCGGGCAAGGAGCATGCATGCAGAGGGGCAGGAGGAACACAGGTTGGGGCGAGACCTGAGGTCCCAAAAGGCCATGACGGAGGGTATTTCTCCCCATTTTCCCAACTGATGGCAGAAATTGTCCAGATCAGTTAAGATTTGGTATTGTAAAACCCCTCTCGGGTGGCCATTGAGGATCATTATCTAATTTGTACTGAGGCCAGACTACAGTGCCAAGGCAGATGAGTCGGTTACGACGAAGTTCGCCTTGTAAGCCCAGGAGCCAGAAGTTTTAACAGACTTTGGAGGGGGGTAAGAGATCGAGGCGGTTTAGACTCCCCATTGGCGTGGCAGGGCGAGGCGTCCCTCACGCTGCAATAAGGGGCCTTTCCGCGTGCGGAGGAAAGGAGACTGACTTGCGAGACGTCTCTCGTGAGTGTCAGCCGTAGTTGGAGGAGGGAAGGAGGGGTCTGTCCTACTTACCGTCTCCTGTAGGCGCTTGAGAGTAGGGTGGTTGGCCTCTGGCTTGGCGAGGAGGGAGCTCAGCCAAGGGAGGCGAGCTACTACCTCCTCCCGGGTTTCGGCACCAAATGTTAGGGTCAGGCGTAAGGCAGGGTAAAGATAGGAGTCAGAGGCTAAAAAATTTTAGCAGTCAAAGGCTTTATTTGGGAACTAAGGTCTCAGGCGAGGTTCCGTGACTCAGGGAGGGAGACAGGGGGAGAGGGGGAGAGAGTGAGAGAGTGAGTGAGAGAGAGAGAGAGAGAGAGAGAGAGAGAGAGAGAGGAGTCAGGGAAGTCGCACCCAGGTGTGGTGGGGTGGGGTTTTTAAGCTGCAGCAGTTCCGGGTTTAGGTGTGGGTGGGCCTTTTTCACGTCAGGTCAGGCTGTCGCTCGGTGATTGGTTGACCTCCAATTCGTTCTGGCAGGCTACTAGGGGTTTTTATTTGGGTTGCGCTGGCAAGATGGCCATCCCCTCTACTGTGGTTCCAAGGACATCTTAACTGACTCCAGGCTCTGAACCGTCCACACAGAGCCTGACGCGGGGCTCGAACTCACAAACTGCGAGACCATGACCTGAGCGGAAGTCAGACGCCCAGCCGACTGAGCCACCCAGGCACCCCCTGACTTTTTTTTTTTTTTTGCGCGTTATTTTAAAAGGAGGCCCCAGACCAGGAAGCAGAGATTGGTCTCCACTTGTCTGTAATACAGGTTGCTGTTGATATTACCTTACTTGTTTAATAAACTTTGAACCATTTATCCACATTTGTTCTTGTTTCCATTTCATATGTGGGACCTGCAAAGACTTCAACATGAGACTGAAATTTCAGATTCTCTAGAATATGGTTTCACTTAGAAAACACTTAAAACAATAATTCTGACTTAGGAATTCAATATATTAACAGCTGCCAGTATCAGTCATCAAATTTGGCTCCTTGAGAGGCTGCCTTGGGCCTCAGGTAAAATTCTTCATCATCCTAGATAAAAATGCATTTCCTTAGGCCCTGACTCTTGCCCCAGGGGCCCGATCAAGCTGATAGTGATGATTATTGTAATGAGCAGTAATTACTGTTGGCTGAACACTGATTCCAGAATTTCTGAAGAAGGAAAGAAAAAGCCCAGCTATTATTATATCTGGGAAGAGAACTTTATTCCTTATGACATGTGCTTTTTAACTCCCATTAACACTAAAGGAAAATTATTCATGTATATTTCTCATTCATCATTGGTATCAAAGAATTCAAAATGGGGATCCCCCAATTAGCTTCTGAAAGCACAAGTGGTGTTATCACACAGAAAGAGGCAAAATTAGTTGTGTCCTTTCATTGAAAGGAAGTTTGGGGGAGAAATACTTATGTCTGAAATTAACCATAGACAGGCTTTTACACTATGAGAAGCAAGGACCAGATAACTTAGATCATCACTAAAGTCACTCCAAGTCATAGATGCTAATAGGTTAATCATTTTCAAGAAAATAGAAGAGAAGTCCCCTGAGTTAGTTGGTGGCTTCTTGCTGAGACAAAGGAACATAGAATATATGATCTAAAATTCTTTGGGTCATCTGACGTGGTCAGAGAACCTAGATGTTGGAACTAGAGCCAAAAGCATGATTATGGTCATCAAATTTCAAACCTCTTCAAAGGACTTTCAAGAAAGCCAGTAACATTTACCTGTGCAACCCACACACTGCCCTTAAAGATGAAGTATTGTTTTTAGATTTCTTCAGAATTCATCTTACCCAAAGGCTTTTCCTTATTAAACTCTTCCCTGGAGAATGTCTTTAAAACTAGCTTTATTTACTCTTGAGACGTCAGCCAAAATCACCTCATTTGTTGAAAAAGTGCCCCAAAGAAATGAAAACTGAGTAACACAATAAAAAGTGATGGTTGGTCAGTGGCTGCTTTAGAATGAATTGTCAGGGAGACAAAGAAACCTCTGAGCTAAGAAGGAGCTGGACCATACAAGATCTGGGAAGCAAGCATTTGAGGCAGACCAGTGGAAGTGGAGCCTTGGAGATTTTCTGCAGTGCACAATGGTGAAGGAATGAGCAAATGTTCCTTGTGCTGGAGCAAAAGTGGGAGTTGGTGGGAGGAACGATCTGAGATGAGGTTTGAAGAGCAGACAGAGGCTGGGTCAGATGGGCCTTAAAAAAGAGTTTATATTTATATGGAATGGGAATTTGTTGGACATGAACTTATCTATGTTTTTCAAAGACACATAGGCTGCAGTGTAGAAAATGGATGTTGTGGGGTGAGAGTGGGGAAAGGAGACTGTCAGGAGGATGTTGGGTGAGTCCATGTGAAGATTGATGGCAACTGGACCCCAGTGGTAGGAAGTGGAGAGATGTGGATTCATGGATCCAATGGATTCATGATGCATTTTGGAGAAACAGCCAGGAAAATACTTTGATGAATTGAAAATAGGATATGAGAGAGAAAGAAGAATCAAGGCTTGAGTGGAGTGGATGATGTTGCCATTGAGTGAAATGGAAGACTGGAGAAGGAGCAGATTATTTTGTGGAGTTAGAAAAGAGAAAGTGTGGACATATTGAAGTTCCTTCTAGATATCCAAGAAGGGTGGTTTGGAAAGGCAAGGCTGACCTTGATAACAATGTTTCCACTGGAGTATTAGGGAGTGAAGAGAGACACTAATGACAATTCTTTTTTTTTTTTTTTTTTGATGTGAAAATGTCTTTTAATACTGTTTTTTAAATTTCTGATCCAGAATCCAATCAAAGCTTTAGCATTGTATTTGGCGGTTACGTTTCTTTAGTTTGTTTAAACACGGAATAGCCTGCCTTTTTATTTTTGTTTTTCATGACATTATTTTTTTCAGAGCCCAGGTCAACTCTCTTACAGGATATCTATTCTATATTCTCAGTTTCTCTGGTTGTTTGCTCATGAGTAGAGTAATGACAATTCTTTTAAAGAAGTTTTAAAGCGAAGAGAAGCAGAGAAATGATGTGATAGCCAGATGGATGTGGAGTTAAGGCAGGTTAGTTTTGTTTTAAGATTGAAGATACTGAAGCATATTTGTAAGCCGTGGAAGGAAACTGGCATTCCTATGAAGGGAACGATGAAGTAAGTCCCTTAGATGAGAGGAGAAGAGACCAAGAGCAAAAATGGAGGGTTGACCTTTGATACGTGCAGGAACTCTATCTATAGCCAGTAGAGAGGTGCAGAATGTGGGTACAGATGAGAGTGGTTTTGTAGCTTTGGAGGTAGGAAGATAAGGAATTGCCTCCACTCTCTGTATTTCCCCAATGAATTATGAGGCAACATCTTTAGCCAAGAATGGTGGGGAGGGGAAGGGAATTTAAGAGATTTAAGGTAGAGAATAAAAGGGGTAGTGTGGGAGCACTGGGTGTTGTACGGAAACCAATTTGACAATAAATTTCATATTAAAAAAAAAAGGGGGTAGTGTGGTAAACTGAAAATCTGAAAGCATAATAGGGTTTTGAGCTATGCTGTGTGACCTACTGAGATTTGTGATCATGGATTTAAAGTTAAAACAACCACCATGGTCAGTTACATGTTTTCCCCTAGGAATCGTTGAGAGACTTGGTTCAGGCATGGAGTATTTGTGGCAGTGAGTTTAATGGCCTTAGGGGACTTCACCAGGGAAATATAATGGTGAGGAGGGGGTGAGCATTTGCACATGATTGTAATTATGGGCTACGGGAATCTGGATTCCAGGACATGAGGAAGTGATGAATGGTGAGAAAGCAATTGGGCCAATGGATCAAAGATATCTATAAGGTCAAAGACTTATTGCAGAGAGAGCCCTTGAGTAACTGAGTAGAAATCATTTGGAAAGCTATTAACACATAGTTTGTGCCCTACCTTCAAAGATTCTAATTTAGTTGGCTTAGACTGGAACCTTAGCATCAGTGGTTTTAAAAAGCTTTGTAGGGGCACCTGGGTGGCTCAGTCTGTTAAGCATTAGATTCTTGATTTTGGCTCAGGTCATGATCTCATGGTTGTGGGATTGAGCCCCACATTGGGCTTTGTGCTGGGCATGGAGCCTGCTTAAGATTCTCTCTCTCTCTCTCTCTCTCTCTCTCTCTCTCTCTCTCTCTCCCTCTCTCTCCCCCTCCCCTGCTTGCACATGCTCTCTCTCTCTCTCTCAAAAAATGAGATAAAAAAATTAAAAAGCTTTGTAAGTGATTATAGATGCAACTTTGGTTAAGAACCCTGTGTAACAGGAAGATGGACAATGAGTTCACCCTTGAGGACTAGTAGTTGGCTGGAAGGAGTGGAGCCATGAACAACTGGTGATTGTGGCCTCAGAGACCTGAGAATGAGCAAAAGTTTCCTCCTCCCCTGATCAAACAATGTCCACAAGGGTAAATTTGAATGTAACTACAGTAAATATTAACTGGGATGATAATCCCACCTGTTAACATGGGTACACTTCCATTGTTACAAACATTTTTCATGGGGCTCTCTAAGCTTGCTGCAATGTGGCATCTCGGGAGAGTGAAGGGCTATGTCACCAATGTGGCAGGGCTTTGTGAGGGCCCTCTCAACGCATCTGAGTCATAGGTGCTCTGAAGTCATTCATAGGGTCGCTCCCCTCTTGGTGTGAGGAATTAATGTTACCTTGTATGTGTATGGTCAAAAGTGAGCAAAGAAAACAATAGCAAAGCAACCCAAAGTGCAAATTCTCTGTCACCCTCTTCCACTCATTTTATAGATTAAAAACATGACAAGGTGTCACATATGGCCTAATGAGATTACAAGAATTTTCTTTACATCGATCAACAAAAATATTATGACAGAATAGTTTCTGAAAAAGTCCTATAAATAACAAAGAATGTTTGTGATACACAACACCAGTTCCTAGTCTTGCTGAATTATGTACCCAGAAATTGTCAGGGTCACCTCAGGAGCCGGTAGAAGGCTAGTTTCATGTGAGGTCATACGTGGATGAGCTTTTCTGCCCTGGCTCCCGCTAAGCACAGGAACCACAGAGATAAGCTTCCAGGTTATAAAATCAACATAGGGCCTCTTACCTGCATGGCCACAAAAATATCCAAGTGGCAGAAAACAGATGTGAAATCAAAGAAAAATCAGGGAAAATACCATGTAGTGTTCAGCCATGACTGGATCTGAAAGTTATAAGCACCAAGTAAAGTCAAATGTGGCCAAAGAACTTACAAAGCTTTCTCAAGCAGGGCTTTCACTGCCCACTCCCATCACTGTTTGGGCAGGGTGAGCAGCAGCTCTTCGGGGCAGGGGATGGGGGCGGGAAGGGGGAGGGGGTTGGGGAGTGGCGGGGGTAGGGGTGAGCGTAAACATTTTAAAGGGAAATAAACTGCACAGCTTTAAAAATGTTAAAGGATGCTTTCTGTTGGTTTTAATCTAAAATGGAATTTATCAAAAAGAAATGAAAATGATCAAACAGTGTCCAAAGGGTAAATTTGAATGTAACTACGGCAAATATTCACTGGGACGATAATCCTAACTGTTAACATGACTACATTTCCATTGTTACAAACATTTGGTTTAACTTAATCCCCAGAATATATTACTGCCAAAAGGAATCTCATTGACAAGGGCTAATGCATTGGTTACTCCTAAAACTATCCCTTTTTAACCGTTGACTTACTGGTAGTGTTCGTCATGGAAAAGACTATTTTTATTACCATTGTCATCAGTCTTAGTGAAGTTCAGAGGTATTTGCTTGTAGTCACTACAACTTATTCCTTTGCTGGTTACACATGTGTGAACAAGATCCCAGAAGTTCTGGTGAAGCTACATTTCTATCGGATGACAGTGCGACTGTGATTGGATCTGTTGACAGTATTTGGCGGAGCTTCCAATCCAGATTCTTTTGACTAAAGCCAACAGGCAAAAGGAAGCAGAAACAACATGCACAGTGAACTCATTAAAAATGTTTTTTATGTGATCAGCCTTGCTTGGAAGTGCTGAGGGTTGGGTGGTGGGTGGGGAATATATAACACTTCCCTCCAGCTTCGCAGATATTCCCTAGACTCAGATTGGCAGACATCTCTCAACATCTCAAAACTGCAAAGGGAACACAAATTAGAAAGCATCACCAGCCTCCTCCAAAACCAGCATTTCAATGAAATAATGCAATATGGTGGAAAGACCTTTGGACAAAAAGAGAATCAGGAAATGTAGGTTGAGCCCCATTTCCGTCATCGAATAGAAAAGTTGTTTTGGTCAAGTCATTTCCTTTCTGCGTCTCAGTTTCCTAATGAGAGAGGTCTAGTATACTAATGGTTTGCAAATAGTGCCCCTTTGAGGCCTCGGAGAGGGAGCAGATGGGGAACCCTACCAAGCTATTCTTTATTTTAGGTATTGGGACTTTCTTTGAAAAAAGAGATTTTGCCATCAAAAATTTTCAAAACTACTAGATTAGATGTTCTTTAAGGTCTCTTTAAGAATAAATACTTTGAAAAAAAAGAATAAATAATTGGAATTCACGGCAGTGGTTTCTGAATTTTTTGATCATGCAGATTAATCATTAAAAATATTTTTACCATGTAGTCCCCAAACATTCATAAATTCGATGGGTGTATTGCTATAAAATACATTCCATGTGAAACATATAAGGGAGATAAAGATGAAACTTTTAAAGTAAATCATAAATTTGTGTTTTAACCATTGAAGTCTTTCATTATCAATAATGATATTTTCATTACTTAACATTAATATTAGTATTACAGCTTTTAGTGAAAGTAATACTATTTGAACATGCCATATCTTGATTGGCTGGTCATTGTTTTCCACATTACTGCATAGTACCTGTCAATTTCCTACTACTGCAGTGGGCCCATGGTCTTCAATATCTTCAATATTAATACTGCTCTGTGTCAGGATCTACAAACAAAAATTAAATAAATGGTCTGTAGCTCTGGGATTTTTGGAATCTTTCAAAGATCACAAGATGTTGGAAGATGGTAAATTCAGTGTTCTTAATTTTACACACAAGCTGGAACGTTTTATTAAAAGCTAATAGGAAGTTTACAGATCTTTGATAGTACAGGAGAACTAGGCTTGGATCCTTCATATGACTAGAAGAAATGCCCTCCCACAGCACAAGACTGACCTAGCAAAACACAGTGATGTCCCTGCCTGCTTCTCAACATGGTGATTGGGACTGGATGCTAGGAACTCCAGCACAGCTGCCCCAGGAATTCTGGATGCCTCTGCCTCTGGGCTTGTCTGAAAATTCAGTTGTCTCCTAGTGACTCCTGCTCATTCTGCCTCCATATCTCTGTCAGTACGCTGTTAGAAGACCTGTGCATGACTAATTGTAAGGAACAGGAACAGTGTCAAAAAATTTGGGACCATATTTAAGAATTTTAAGAATTTCCGCTAAGAGAAAATAAGAAAAAGAGAAAAATTTAAAAGCGCATCAACTGCATATAAATACTGACCAATGCTTGCTAATAAACAAACTCAGTTTAGTTTATTTAAACAATAAAATAATTGAAGACTTGTCATGTAGTAACTATTGTCTTATGTGCTAGGGATACCGAGCTAAGGCACAGCCCTCAAGGAATTTACAATCCACTGGAGAAGACAGATGAACATACATTGTTGTAACTGAAGGTCAAGTGAAGAAAGTGAGCTATGTAAAAATGCTTTTTTGTGAGTAAAAAATAATTGAGTATCAATTATTTCATATGGTTCAACCCAATACTAGCTAGGTGACCTTGAATAAGTCACTTAACCTCTAGAAACATCAGTTCCTTTGCCTGTACAATGAGGTTGAAATGTCATAGGGTTATTTAGAAAAATAAGGTAACATTTGCAAAATATCAGTGTAGTGCTTAACACAAAGTAATCATTTGAGAAATAATTGTTTTGTAATTATTATCACTATCATTATGGAACGCATTAGAGAGAAGGCTGAATCTGAGATGACATTTGAAGGCTGAACATGATTTTGATGTCCCGATAAGGGAAGTGGGATGAGTGATTTTAGGCTGATCAGAACCATGGGAAAAGGCTGTTTTTGTGATTCTACTTATATGTGACATTTGGTTCTGCATTTTGGGACCTGGACATTTATTTTGAATAAAATAATTCACGAAAAAATATTGAAACTGAAATTCACCTGACAACAAACCACCACAGGTTTTTTTAAGTCTAGATATCTTGGTGATTTTATGGACTACATAATCTGCAATCCCTCCCTTCTGAAATCACTGAAGCATTCTGCTTAATAATTAAAAATGTTGCTGAAATAAAGAAAAGGAAGTCCTTGGCATTAACTACAAAAGGGAATACAAATCCTGGCAGCCTGTAGTTGGGGAATGGGAAGCTGATAGCTTTGAGAACTCAGGGCTTAAGTTTCAAAACCTTCATGGAATCAATACATACAGTTCTGGTCCAACATTAGTTGGGAAGTTAGAACTGATATCCTTGCATGAATTTGGGTTTCAAAGGGTTACACTATCAGTGAAAGGCTGGTCTAGAAAATCATCAGCTCACCAGAAAAGGACATAACAAGAAAGCTTCTATCTCATCTGGTTTTTAGGTTACAAAGAAAAAAGTCTGCCCTGACAATTCTTTCCAACAGGTCTATTATCATTTATGTCTGTGGTTCTAATCATACATCCTCCATCTTTTGGAAAACCCCAGGCTGATAAAAATCTTTAAAGTTGATGATATTCCTGGGATATCTGATAAAAGCAAATGTAAAGTCACTTTGGAAGGATAAGTCTTCAAGTAATATTAAACATGATTTCCACAGGTAAAGTCTTGCTGAAGGTGAGCTAACAATCCAAAATTCTAAAATATGGGAGAACAATTCATCTGAGCAATGGTCAGTGAAATTGACAAACAGCAGGAATAGGCCTCTAGCAACCTCAAATAATAGAATTGTCAGATAAAAGAAATACACTTAATGTGTTTAAAAACTTAAGCTTGCGGGGCACCTGAGTGCAAGCATCGGTTAAGCATCTGACTTTGGCTCAGAGCATGATTTCACGGTTTGTGGATTTGAGCTCCATGTTGGGCTCTGTAGTGACAGCTCAGAGCCTGGAGCCTGGTTCGGATTCTGTCTCTCCCTCTCTCTGCCCCCCTCCCTCCCACTCATACTTGGTCTTTCTCTTTCTGAAATAAACATTAAAAAATTTTTTTTTAAATAATAAAAACTTAACCTTGAAATTGAAAATAAGAGAACAACAAAGCAGTGTGAAAAGCTAATGGGAACATCTAAAAAAACAGTATAAATTATAAAAATGAAAAAACATAATAGAGATGGAAAAAATTAATTGACACATTAGTTGATTAGATATAGCCAAAGAGAGAATTAGAGAGCTTGAATATAGGTCTGGGAAATTATTCAGAATTAAACACAGAAAGATAGAGATAGAATTTATGAAAGAGAGGCAAATAAATATAGAAGATAGCACAAAAAGATCCAACATATACCTACTCAGAGAGAAAGAACAATTGGAGAGGCTGGAGGAGAGGTGGTTACAAAAAAGGTAACTGTCAAGCATTTTTTAAAATTGTTGAAAAACAAAATCCTTATGTTTAGAAAAGGCCACTAGTTGTTAACAGGATGTGTTTTAACACTGGAGAACAAGAAGAGTTGGATACAAATACCCCTCAAGGGACTTACAGTCTGTTAAGAGGCACCATAGAGATATGCACAAAAACAGCATGTAAAGAAGAGATGCTGTAGGATGTTGGTGATGAGGAGAGACTGTTTCCAGTTGGCGGAACCATATCAACAGTGTACTGGAGGAGATGATGTTTGCCTTGGGTCTTAAAAGATGGGTCGACTGAACCTGTGAAGAAGTGTAATCCACCCTACACACCACTGCCTGCTTAATTTTCCTAAGGCACAGTTCTGATAATGTCATCCCTTTATTCAGTATTTTCAAGATCTCACGATTATTTTCAAGATAAAGCCCCAACGTTTTGTTTCTCATTCAAAGTCCTTCGTGGAATGTGCCCGGCCTATCTTTACAAACCTGTTTCCGGTAAAGTGTTTTCTTGAATCTCATCACTCAGGCAGACTAAGATTCTTAACACTTCTGGCCATACCTCATGCTTTCCCATCTCTCTTGCTATTTCCCCTATCTAGAATACCCTTGAATTAAAGGCAAAATTTGGGGCTTTATCCTGAAAATAACTAAAGGATCTTGAAGATTCCGAGTAGGAAAAATATTATCAGAACTGTGCTTTAGGAAGATTAGTGAAGTAGTGGCATGTAGGGTTGATTGGAAAAGGAGGTTCTTGGAGCTAAGGAGCCCATGCTCCATGACCATATGCTGTATTGTCTGGGAGGCACAAGTGCACAGATTGCCCATTTAGTGTGCTCAAGAAACCACTATGATTACTGATTTTGTAGAGATTGTGGACACAAAAGTTGTGAAAAGCTCAGCATAACATTAACACAACAGAAACAGATGTATCAAAATAGTATTCACTATCTTGGCTTCTCTGCATTGGTGCTTCCCCTGCAGCCGGAAATTAAAATGTCTCCTAGAACCCTTAAGAATGTCAAATGTCTTGGGGGACCTGGGGGGCTCAGTCAGTTAAATATCTGACTTCAGCTCAGGTCATAATCTCACGGTTTGTAGGTGCAAGCCCCGCGTCGGGCTCTGTGCTGACAGCTCACAGCCTGGAGCTTGCTTCGGATTCTGTGTGTGTGTCTCTCTCTCTGCCCCTCCCCTGCTCACTCTCTGTCTCTCAAAAATAAATAAACATTGAAAAACATTTTTTTAAAAAGGATGCCAAATGTCTTGATGAGTACAATATATACAATTTCAGAGTTTCAGTTCAATGCCAACTAGCTAAGTGAAAACCTGGACACGAGTTGGATGGTGATATTTTTGCCTATATACTATCATTTCTAAATGATCATAAGCCCAGACCAATTTTAGAATTATTCAGTTTCTCTATGCAGCAGAAAATTCTTTTTCTTCAGCCTTGAAAAGTATTTTTAAGAGTATTTATAGCGTTTATCTGAAAATTTTTCTATTAAAACCCAGTGTAACAGCACTGTATTTTTAAAAACATTTGAAGTCCAAATCTTACCATATATCAGACTTCTAGTACATCTACATGAGCTCTCAAAGTAGATAATTCAACAGATCAATTCCCACAGTTTCTTCTGGGTACAATTGATTCTCCATACAGAAATTGTTTCTTTCTCAGTCTCAGAACTGTGGTATGCTTCCTTACCTTAACCTTTGAAAATGGACTGCTTATAAAACATTATGGGACATGCATCATCATTAAAAAAAATAGGGCTTTACCTCCATAGGTATGTTTCTGGGAAAAGTGAGTATAAATCAAATTTTTGTAAGTCAAATCATATTTTAAGTGTCTCAGGGGACCTCATTATTTAATAAAATAGCATGGAGAGAATAATCACATTGTGATGTGGCTTTTCATAAAGCAGGGCACACCTGTATCACACTCTGTCATGGCTATGGGCTTCACTCTATAGCTGAGTTTGAGGGTAGCCAGGTCTGCTTGGACTCAAGTCAAGGGAATTAAGTTACTGAGTACTGAGGATCTTGTTACAAGGCAGTCTTCTTTATAAGCTGTGTCAGCATGGGTCCTACAGTTAGTGCTTTATAAAGACGTGGAAAATCTGCTATATCTATATGTTTAAAAGTGTATTAAGCAAATTAATTTGCTTTGATGATGTCTATATTTTCTTATGTCAGCCACAATCATTTGTTTGAGTAAAGAATATTAAAGCAGGGCATTTGTAAATTTCACAGATCTTTTAGTTCCTGGCCGGGATCTAGACTCGATCAATAGGTTATGTATTGATAGTAAGCATAGCAACTAGATTTGTGAAAATCAAAATTTAAAAACACTAAACAAACAAAAAAATCACGTAAACAAAATATTTTTTAAAAAGAAAAAGCACTTGCTAATCCCATTTAAAAACACTGTCTCTTTGAATTGTCTGTGTGGCTTCCATCTTCCAGGGAGAGAATATGGTAAAACGGAAACATTAGAGGGCTTTGAAGTATGACTTTGTATGTATTATCCAGAAAGGCTTGCAATCAGGCAGCCAGGGGAAGAGCAATGTCTCTGTCAGTGAGTCTCAGTGGCCCTCATCATGTGGCCCAGGCCCTGTTGCCTCATCTGAGAGATGATCAGGACACTGCTTGTATGGGATAACCTGAGTATAACCCTGGTTCATACTGTCATATTGACGGTAGGAACAAGTACACAAGAATCCTTGAAAATATGTAGCTAAAATCCAATCACACACACACACACACACACACACACACACACACTGGTGCCTATTCAAACTGCAATGTTAAGATTTAGTTGCACCAGCCAGTTTTATATACACCAAATACCTCAGGCTTCAGCAATTTGAGGGGACAATTTACTGAGCAAAGAAAAAATATGTCATTATAGATTGGAATGGAAAAGGCAGTGTCCAAGACCACTGTGTGCGTGCACACACACACACACACACACACACACACACACTAAACTTTATCATTATGCCAATTATAGAATGACAGAATTTGGAGGTTTAAGTAGCTCCATTTTTCAAATTTCTGCTATGCAGCAGACATTGCATAGTAGGTACTTTGTATATATTGTCTTAAAAATTCTCACAATAACCCTGTAATATATACATAGTCATTTCCATCATACAGAGGAGCAAATGGGGACTTACAGACATTCAGCAATTTGCCCAAGATTACACAGCTGGTAAAAGGTAGAACTGGGATTTATTTTTTTAAATGCTTATTTATTTATTTTTGAGAGAGAGAGAGAGAGAGAAGGTGGAGGGGCAGAGAGAGAGGGAGATAGAAAATCCCAAGCAGGCTGTGCAGCTGTCAGTGCAGTGCCCAATGCAGGGCTCGAACCCATGAACCATGAGACCATGGTCTGAGCTGAAACCAAGAGTCAGACACTTAACTGACTGAGCCACCCAGGTAGCTTGGGTAGAACTGGGATTTAAACCTCCAAAGGTTTGACTCTTAAAATCTTTCAACTGTATCTTGCTATTTCAGAATTTATCTAACGTATAATGGCTCTGAAATCTGAATACTGCTATCTTTTCCTGACACTGGCAACCATGGCTTCCAGAAGAGTTCCAGAATCTTTGATGGTATTTGTCCATCTTTGTAGTCCCCCAAGAGGGCTCACTTAATCATATTTACAAATCTAGCTTTTAATTCTTGAAGATCCCAACTTTTAGCTAGTGACCACTTAAAATGCTGACAGCTTCCAGGCTCCAGAACCACCTCTCTGAGTAATGAAATTAGAAGATGCAGATGTCACCCAGACTCCTGAATTCTTTCTACCCCAGGTTAAGAACCTCTTCTCTAGAGAATATTATGGAGGAGAAAACTAGAACTTAAGTGTTCATACAAAAAAGCTTTAAATGTGGCTGTGTTCTAGGTTCAGTATATTGGGTGTGTGATCGAATTCAAGAACCTTTCAGAGAGACAACACCATACTAAGTAGTTAGTGATATAAAACAGTGTGTTAGCCTATAGGAAGGTGGGTTAGGGGTATGAAAAAGAGGTAATAGTTACTTTAGCTTTATAGTTCACAGAGCATTTTGAGACGTTAATCCCGTTGAGGAAGGAATTTCCCTGCTGCACTGAGAAACCAAAGCGTGGAGAATATAAGGCATGGTCTCCTTCAAGAAGCCTATGGCTGAGAGGGGAAGGAAGACGTGGAAACAAAGAACTCTAATGTAAGGAGGGAGAGATAAATGTCAGCAAAATAGTGGGGTGGGGGTGAGAAGGAAGTGGAAGCATTTGTCATTCTGGGTGCTGACCAGAACCCATGAAAACCTCTCTGATGGCACTTGTCTTGAGTCCAGCAGTCAATTGATGAAGAGGGTAAGAATTTCTCCAAGGGGGTAGAGGAGTTGCAGCTTTTGAAGGGATAGGTTCATCGACTCCATCCTCTCCCACGACCAAAGCAGACAGCAGGATTTGAAAAGAGGTTCAGTCATGGAGGTGTCGTGATCTAAGACAGAAGGGAAACAACAACAACAACAACAACAACAACAACAACAACAAAAAACCTGTCTAGGCACATCCTAGAGCAGCGTTTTCCAAACTCCCACGTTCAAGTGAATCTCTTGTTATAAGCCAGTTTTTGATTTAGTAGGTTTGGATTAGGAACTGAGATTCTGTGTTTCTAATAAAGCCCAGGTAATGCTTAATGTTGCTGATCCGGGAGCCACACTTAGAGAAGCATCCACTTCGCCCAGGAGCGTTAGAAACGCAGACTGCTTGGGTCTCCACTCCAGACTTACTGAATCTGAATTCGCATTTCAATAAGATCCCCAAGGGATTCATACGCACATTTAACTTTGAGAAGCACTTTTCTAGGTTATTGTTTGATCGGTAGAAGGGGCTCAAGGAGGTCCAAACTTTCCCCGGTATCGCATACCAGCAGTCTGGTTTCTCTCCAGAGCTCCTGTTCCCACGGGCAAAGATTTGTGCCCCGTGAAGCTGCTCCTCCTGATCCTAAACCAGTAGCAACTCTGGGAGTTGATCGCCTCGTAATCCTCGTAGCTGGGTTCCTTTCCACCCCAACCGGCGCTTCCCCGGGGCGCTCCAGCTGTTTCCCACCCCCACGCCCAGGCAGCTACTGTGCACAGCTGGAGCCCTAGGCGGCGGGCGCCCCCGGAGCTGCAGCGGCCGGGGAAGCCAGGCGGGGGCGCCGCAGACTAGGCTGTGCAGGAGGAGGCCTTTCCGAGCCCGCAGAGGGCAGCCCGAGCGACCGGCGGGGGAGCGCGAGCTTCGCATCTGGTGCCAACCAGCACGGCCCTGGCGCGGCCCCACATTCCCACACGGCTGGAGTGGCGGCTCGCTACCTGGGAGGCGGCGCGCATCACCCCAACCTGTGTTTCATAAACCTGTTGGGAAATAGTTCCCAGCCTCAAGGGCCAGTAATCAGCCCGACCTTGTCTCGAAAGAACTGCTGATTATAATCCCCGAGCTGGGCGAAGGCCTCGGGGACCTAGATTTTAAGTCGACTATATAATACCATTATCATTATTATTAAAAAAGCCAGCCACGCCGCCCCACCTTCCCTTATATGCACTTCTGAAGTTGGGGGTGGAGGGCTGTTGAACGACCAGAGGGTTGCAGCAGGATTGTAAAACCTAACGATTTGCTAAGAAATCCGGGGCCGAAAAACGCAATTTACAAAACGGCAAGTTTTACAAGGTACAGAAGGTAACTGGGCAGAAAACGCACCGCCTCCCAACCCTCGCCGCGCGTGCTCGCAGGAGCTGGCTGGCTCCGAGTGCGCCTCTCTCCAGCCGCGCCGCTGGGGCCGCGCGAGGATTTCGCAGGAAGAGGAGGCTGCGGCGGGGCTTCGGACCCTGGCATCCGTGCATCTCAGAGAGGGCCACCAACGCTGCCCTGAGCCCCCTGAGGCCGGCGGCGCCCCTTCCACGACTGGTCGTGGAAGTCACGCTTTCCCTGCTCCTCCTTGGCCTCAGCCCCGCTGTCTCTCCTCGTTGGTGTTTGAAGCAAGCATTTCACCGCGAGCTTTCCTTTCAGGGCAAAGCGCAGTGGACAGTTTAAAGTTAACACCTTCACGCAGCCACTGCTGCGGGGATGTGCGCATTTCCCCTTGCGTATGTGTAGGAGTGTGTGTTTCTCCAAGAATGTCAGACTAAACGGACAGTCTTAACATTTATTAAAGCCTACGTGTTCTGTCTCGAGGCTTATCGGGTTTGTCCAAACTTTTGTGTGTGTGTGTGTGTGTGTGTGTGTGTGTGCACGCGCGTGCGCGCGTGTCTCCACCCTCCTCTCGCCTCCCCACCCCCGCCCGTGCAGGGCGAAGTAGTCCTATATAGCGATGATAAATATCCCTGTTGATCACTTGATTGATTACCTCCCTGAAAGGTCACGCGGGCTCGCAGTAATTTCCTTTTGCCTAAGGCTCCCTTTTCACTTTTACTCCAGCACGACAGCTCCGAGTACACGGGATCTTTATTTTTTATTTTAACCCCTAAATGCAACCCCTCCCGAAAACAATGCAGACAAGAAAAATCGAATAAAATCAACTCGAGACCTTTTAGCTCACTCGCAGTCGCCTTCCCCATCTCGCTCCTTTCTTTCTTCTGGCCCCCGCCCCTCCTACTCCGACCCCTTCTCCCCAACTCAAATGTATTCTAGACACTATTTAATAGATGAGTGTCTTGCAAGTAAACTCGGGCGTCCCTTGGGTCAGCATTTCATGTCTGTGACTCTCTCTTTCTCCCGTGGACTAAAAATTCGGATTTAAACCACTAGACAAGCTATTAATTTAGCTAGACTACCCAGGGTCCTGAACCCAATTAATTTCTAATAATTATAGCCCAAGGGGGCTAGATAGATCTCCCTGCCTCTTTCTTTTATTGCCACTCCACGCCACCGAGGTCAGCGTATAATAATAAAGTGTATATTTTGAAAGCGATCTCCAGAACAGTGAGTTATTGCAATGAATGAAAATTGTTTCCATTTTGGCTAATTGAGCCCGTGGCCGAAAGCTAGAGCTCTGAGACTAAATAAAGAGGACTGTTTCCTTTCAACATGAAGAAACCCCTGCCTAGCTCTGGTCACCCAGCGAGAGTTTAATTTCTTAACAGCCAACCTGAAACCCAGCGTTGGGTAAACAGTATTAATAATTGCATTACAATGATTAAATTAATCTTGCTGGTAGCCAGGAGAATATAGGTTGAATAGCAAGATGTAAAGTTCACTGCACAAAGACAATAGGCCAAGAAATACCTCCATAAAGAATTCAAACTTTCTTCCAAGGATACAGTGGGGCTGGGTCAATTATAATTCGAGGAAAGGACAAGTTTCTGTTGCATGTAATATATTGAAAATCAGTTCTTTGCCGTTTCTAGGATTTATTAAAGAAACATGGTTGGAGAAAGGGTATACTTCTCTTGTCCTCTTCAATGACCCCTCTTCTTCATCTCTGCTTCTCCTTAAAAAAAAACCTCCAAAAAAAAAGAAAAAGAAAAAAACCCCCAACAAAACCCCCGACACAAAATATGACAGTAATAAAACAAGCAAATCCAAACAGTCCGTAAGCTCAACGACTTTCCAAGGAGGCACTGTTTCCAGGATTCCCGTTTCCGTTGGAGAAAATGCAAGAAAACGTTGGTACTCATGCCCCTCAAGGAAACGAATTTCAGAAGAAGAGAAAAAGGTGGGTGGTGGGGAATCGGGCAGCGAGGGTAGCTCGGCCAACTTGTTGGAGGCCTCTTGTCTCTTGGGCGAGCGACAGCTTGGATGTCCCGTCAAAGGATTTTGGGAATCCGTGGGGCCGCTGACCAGAAAGTCACCTGCTTGGGTCTCACGGCTGAGACTTGGGACAGGTGGAACTGACGGGGTTCACGTACTTAGAAGTGGGAACCCGCCCAGGTCGGCACGCTCAGGCAAGCCGCGCTGCAGGCGGCGAGCGCAGTCCGCTGCTTGCTGGGCGTTTGCTCCATCAGGTTAAACACACTTGAACTAGCAACTTAGCTTTTTTTTTTTTTTTTTTTTTTTTTAACTAATACTCAAGGCAGAAAGCAAATGAGGAAGAAAAAGAGAGAGGGAGAGAAAGGAAGAAAGAAAAGAAAAAACCCAGCTTTCAGGTTTGAAAATAAAAGTGATGATGTTGCGAATACTTTACTAAAAAAACAACAAAAAGAATGATGCCTTGTCTAGTCACAATGCTTTGGCCCTAGGGCACAGAGGAGTTTGTGTTTATTATTTCAGTTGGAAGAGGTTGGATTTGCTCGTGTCCCGAAACTCTTGGAAAGACCAGGCATTCGCTGAGGCGGCCGCGACCCCAGGGACTTTAAAAACGAGAAGGGGAGGGTGTTCCAGCGACGCCTCATCCTCTTGCCCTTCGCCGTCTAGAAAAGTTGACGGATCTTTAAGTTTGGGGACTCAGATTTGATTTTCGTGAGTCCTTCATATCCTATTCAGTTCCCTTCACAGCCCCTACCCCACCCCTAGCCCGCCACGTGGTTTGTAATTTCTCAGCAGAAACAATCACCGCAGCTTCACAGGTGGGTTTTCTATTTAATCTTGGGTCTGGTTCCGTGGTACCTTCGTTTCCTAGAAAATTCTCTGGCACGTCTCTTAACCTCCTCTCCGCGAGTGGACCAGGATATATACCCCCCGTGGGGATGAGATGGAAGGAATTAATGAGAGCAGTGGAGGGGAGGATAGTAACTCCTTTTTATTATTTTTTTAAGCTCCCCGGGGCTGAGGAGGTGAAATGAAAAGTCCAAGGCTGAGCCTCCTACTGTGCAGGGCACTCTTCCTCCCTAGGGGTCTCCTTCTCCCCTCCTGCGGGAAGAGGCCATTGAGGTTCTGACAGATGGGTGGGGCCTGATCCTCCTGTGCCTTCTCTGTGTCTTTTGGCCAAGGTGAGGGTCCCCAGGGAGTCCTTAAACTGATCAGAAGCAGCTTCTGTGAACATCTTGATGGCCAGTCTAGTGTTTCTCTCCCTAGAGATTCTATTACCTTTCTGATGGTTCTCAACCCCAACTTCTCCTTTTCTTCTGAGGAAACTTAACTGTTCATCTGAGGGAAGGCACTCCTCCATCTAAACTGAGAAGAGCCAGTGAATTCGAATTCACAGACCTCTGGGTACCCAAAGCCTGGTGTTTTTGCACCCACCTCTGCTGTGTAGAAGTACACCACAGGGCAACAGGAATTGTAGCAGGCCTGGACCCCCCTCCCCCCACCTGCCTTTTCAGTCCAGAGGGAATGATAGAGTTCTCCTGTGCCCATCTGGTGCTTACCAGAACCTTCTCTTTTGGAAGTTGTTTTACTCCTGCCCTGTGTAATTACTTCATTTGCTCCCTTTATCTTTTCCTTACATTTCGACATTACACGTCTGTCTCTCTTGGGACCTTTACTTGGTTCTCCAGGGACCTCTATCTTACCGCCACATGCTCCCAGAATTACACAACTCTGGAGAAAGAAATGGTGGGCATCCTTAGCCAGGGCGATCCTTTGAATTTTGATTTCCTCAAACAGAGATATTCTATGAACCATTGATGAACCCCTCTTAGGGTTGAAACTTGCTGTTTGCTCACACTCCCAGTCCCAGTTTTGACAATAAATGACAACTGGCACAACAGGGTATTCTCAATGATCTCTCTTCCCCTCCCCTGCCTTTCCTAAACTCATGCCCAGGACTTGCTTTTCTTTTCCTTCTCCTCTAACTGGATCACCAAGGATGTACTGTTGCAGCACAGAGACTGAAAAGATTGTAATTTTCTTTTACAGTGTCTGGCAGGATTTGCAACAGATATTAATGGGGACATAAATAGCTCATGGAAGGTATTGAACAAAACTGTTTAATGCAAGGCAGTTGTACCAAGAGAAAATCTATACGTAGTTGAGATTGATTCATACCTTGAACACAGCTGGCCCCTTTAGGATTTCCCCATTTCTATGTGCCCACTTCATTGGTAAATCCTGTAATTAAAGCAAATTCCAACAATTTATTTTTTTTAAGGGTGGAAAAGGACCCCCCCCCCTTTCTTATGACCCTAAAGGTTGTGGGTTTAAGCAAGTGAGTGAAAATGGCAGGCAGGCAGAGCTGGGGCAACCGGAGATGGGGGCAGCGGTGGGGGAGGCCGGAAGGTGACGGCCGACCTTAGGGAAGCAGGAGGTCTTGGATGTTAAATGCCCGAGCCTGCCCGGACCTGGGAATCAAAGGTGATCATTACTACTTGATGGGAATAGACCACTGAAATGTTCCAAGAATGGCAAGTATTGGTAGTATACTTAACATCGAGAAAGAAAACAGTTACTTGTTCTACTTTCAACTCCGAAAGCACAAGCCGAAATAGCTTCAGTAGCAGTAAGAGCGGCGGCGGCAGATTTCCTGAAGTTCAGGATGATTCTCACTTTCTCCTGGATCATTTAAGAGTCCTGTCCTTCTAGTTCTTTAATATGGAAAAAGGTTTTAAAAGCCCCACTTCTTGTTTTCTCCGTGGATGTATAGAAAATTTCCTGCAATTTATGGTGGGAAAAACAATAATAGTAATGATACAGGCTTATAGGTGATTCCAACACGAAATCAGTCCTTTGCCCTAGTCTTTTTATTTCCCCCCCCCTCCCCGCCTTTTTTGGGGGCGAGGTGTCTGCTCCCCTCTGGCTCCCTGTGCTCGCTCCCCGCCCCCCGCCGCCCTCCCCGTGGCTCCCTTTCTCCGCCTCCTCGGCGATTGCCATCTGACAAGATCTCCAAATCAAAGTGATAAATCGCTCCAAACTTTTTTTGGCGGCGCTGAGATGTTGGAGGGGCGTCTAGCGCGCATGTGCGAAGGTGTCCGAACTGACAATGCTGGAGAGATAGCGAGTGTGGATTGAGAGAAAGGGAGAGAGGGAGGGAGAGAGAGTGAAAGAGGGAAAGACAGAGAGTGAGTGTGTGTAAGTGTGTGTGTGTGTGTGTGTATGAGAGAGAGAGAGAGAGAGAGAGAGAGAGAGAGAGAGAGAGAGAAGCGAGGGAGGGAGCGAGAGGGAAAGCAAAAGAAGGAAAAGATCCAAGAAAAAAAAAACCCAACCACACACCAGCGGCTGCAGGACTGGGCACAGCATGAGATCCAAAGGCAGGGCAAGGAAACTGGCCACAAGTAGGTGCAATATCCCTTTTCTATTGGCTTTCCCCCTCCTCTGCCATCTTGCATATCTGTCTCCAGCGCTCCGGGAGGGAGCGCGCAGCTGCCTCTCGCGCCGGGGCCCCGGGCGGAGGGCAGGCGCAGCGCAGCCCCAGCAACCTGCCGGTCCCAGCCTTCGCGCCCGGCCGCCCGCGCTCTCGCTCTTGGTTTGGGCGCCAGAGGAGCCGGGGCAGCCCTTAGCCCCGTGCACCGACCAGCTGTGGCAACCCCGGGGTGGGGGTGGGGGTGGGGGCAGCCAAGACCGGGGTGGGAGGGAGAAGAGCGCGCGAGAGCAAGCGGGAAGGGGTGGGGTGGGGTGGGGGGGAGAGAAGACGAGAGAGTCTCCCCCTCCCCTCCCCTTCCCCCCAGGCGGAGGAGAGTTGCCTCTGGCCAACCAGCTAGTCCCGGGTATGGGAGGGGGAGCGGGGGATGGGGGGGCGGTCTGGGGATGGGAGCTTTTTCGAGCCTTGGTTTGTTTCTGGGGTTTGGGGTGGGTGGCAGGCTCGGAGGGAGCCACAGTGGCGGCGGCGGCGGGCAGCAGTGGTGGAGTTGGGAAAAGTTGCGAGGCGGCCGCTGGAAGTTGCGCGGGCTGGCGGGCTGCGCCGAGCTGCGCCGAGCGGCGGTTGCGGTAGTGGGCGCTGTGCGCTCGGCGGTGCTCTCCGGCGTGCGCCGCGCGGCGGGACAACTGGGGTGGGGAGTGGGGGAGACGAGAGTGGGGGTTGTAGTCGCAGTGTGTGTGGTGGTGGTGGTGGTGGGGCACAGGCAGTGCGGAGCTACCGGCTCCGCGGAGCCAGGGGCAGGTGAGGAGAGGCCAGGCCCCGCGAGCGCGTGGAGAGTGAGGAGTGCAGGGAGCGCAGCCAGCGGCGACAGCCGAGGAGGAGAAGGGGGCCGAAAGGGCCTGCTCCCGCTAGCGAGCTCCAGGCTGGCCGGGAGCCGAGTGACCCCCAGGGGGCGGGCTGCCGGGACCTTAGGCCGCTGAGAGAGCGCGGCAGAGCCTCTTGCTCTATTTCTGGATGCAGCCGGGGTCTCGGGTCACTCACCCTCCCCGGCGCCCCCTGCCTGCCCGGCGTGGAGCGGCCTTGGTCACGCGGGACCAGGGAGATTGGGTTCAGTGCTGGGGCGGCAGGGCCCCCATCCCCCACTCTTCTCGCAGAAGTGTTAGGGGACTTCGCCTGGAATTGTCCGCCGAGCCGACACTGTTTGGAAAGGCGGAAGCCTCGATCGGGACTCTAGGCGTTAGGAATGGGTTTGCCCCAAAGCTTCTACCACAAGTCTAAGGGGACTCTGAGGTGCTGAGACCCGGAGCAAACCCTAGCAGTCCAAAGCCCTCTCCTCGAGGTGTCAGCTCGCGAGGCTGGAGCAGCTTCGGGAGGGGACAGGCCGCCGTTCGCTCTCCCACTCGCCGAAAACAGCTAATTGTTTTGCTTGTGGACCAGAGAAAGGGGAGATAGGGGTGGGTAGGATGCTTCTCCCCAGGAAAATCCCCAATCTCCCCGCCCTCTTCTCTCTTGCATATTAAAAGCAAGTACGTCCCCAAGCCTTCCAGCCTTCCAAGTCCCCTCAGCAGCCGCGCCTTAAGGCAGCGGCACCTCTGCGGGCTGGGTTTCTTTGGCAGTGGGAATCCAAGGTCTAGCCCAGCGAGATGGTGTCATCGTAGGCGTCTTTCCAGTGCTTCGTCCAGTCCTCACTCAAGCACTCCTCCACTTCCCAATACGTTTCCTTTCACCCTGGTCTCCGGGATCAACCTAAATATAGGGCTCTTGGGTCATCAGTACATCTGTTTCTTTTTTGGATGTTGTTCATTTCACTTAGCTGCGACACTGTCAAAGAGAGCCAGTAGAAGTCCTGTTTTTTTCTTTTCACTTTTAAATGAGGCCGATGTCTTTATTTTCATCTGAGGAGGAATTAAATGTACATATGCTTGGAGGCCTGGGGGCTTGAATTCCGGCTAAAGGTTTGGAGTGTGTGTGTGTGTGTGTGTGTGTGTGTGTGTGTGAGAGAGAGAGAGAGAGAGAGAGAGAGAGAGAGAGAGAGAGAGAGAGAGAGATTGGAGGCTGGGGGGGGGAAGAGAACGGTTTTGGGGGGGCGTGGAGAGCCTATTTCAACCATGCCTAAATTATGAAGTGAAAGCCGAATGCTTTGCGCCTGATCGCCCGGTATCCGCCGAAGTGAAAGCAGAACACAAAACCCTTCGAATTTTCTTGAGCAACTTTTTTCAACTGTTTTAATTGCCAAGCTATACGCCGCCCTATTAAAACATTCCCGCACGCACAGCCCGCTCAACATCCAGAAACAGAACCTCGTTTTCCGATCTGATGAGACTTGTCATTCATCCAGTAGGAGACCTACTCATTTTGTCTCTAGTGTCTCTAAGGATGCCGCCGCCGCTGTCTGATAACTAGATAGGAACTCTTACAAACTTCCCTTGCTGACCCTCGGGTTCCCGCTCGCGCTGCTCCAGCTGTTGCCACCGCGCAGCCTGCCCCGGGCAGGCAGAAGCGCTGCTTTATGCAATTCTTCAGTTACAATCTGGGTAATAAAGGAAATCATATCAAACTAGGGATTTTTTTTTTGTATTTTAAAGCGCTATTTCCTTCCCCCTCTGCAGTGCGTGAGTTTCCTTGCGCGTGGCGGAGATAGTCAGTGACCCCTTGCCGTGCTGTCCAACGAAAACTTTGCCGCTCTGTCTCACCCGTTTCTTTCTTTTTCTGGGTTAGGAAGAGGCAGTGTGACCAGCCTACTTTAAAAAGCACACCTTTATACTTTTTTATGCAGAGTAAACACTGCAATGGAAACAAATCAGATAGGAACAGTAGTTTTCTGGATTCTTGTTATTCTTTTTGTCTTTTGTAAATTTCTTTGGTGGCCAAGTCCTGTGCTGGTCTTGCCTACAGTACAGGATCCCATGGACCCTGACAGTACCCACTGAAGTTAAGCCCAGAATGAATGCACTGCCCATTTTCCAACTTACAGTGCTTGATATATATATATATATTTACACAATAGTTGAAAACGATAAATTCGTTGCAAATCATTTGGGAGGAATAAACCTTTTAATTAAAAAAACAAAGAAGGGAAAAGCAAGAAGATTGACATTTGTACTGTCTAAAGCCCTTGGCTTTTATTCCCATCTTTAAGAAAAGAAAACTAAAAGCCAAGCAGACTCTGGCAAGCGCCGGGAGGCTTCCCAGCGGTTTTTTTGGGCAGCTAGGATAGCACCTGGGCGGTGTCCGAATTGCCAGTTGTAACTTTTTTTCTCCTGGCGATGGGGAAGAAGTCAGGTTGGGTCTGCCCAGCTTGTCTTGAGCCCAAACACTGAAGCAACCCCCCCACCCCACTTCCTTAAAGTGACACCCGGCAGGGTTTCAATCACAGCAACGAACGAGTTGCAACGTGTAACCCCCCTTAGCTACCGGCCCCCCAGAAGTCTCGTAAAGACCCAGAAGGCGATGCGCTTAGCAAGACCCCGGAGAGGGGGGCACTTGTTACTTGTACACTTGATCTCTGTTTAAAAAGAGGCTCTTAAATAGGTATGGTAGATGACGACCCTCCCTCACGTGCTTAAACTCCTCACCTTAGCAATACGTGAGATAACAAAGGAAACCTGCACCCAGGTTCCAGCCTGCACTCCCTTTAAACCCACCTATTTGTGTTTTTCTTCACTCTCAAAAAAAAAAAAAAAAAATCGAAATACAGAGCTCTGTTTAAAAAACATATTTTACTTGTTTATTTCAGACTGCTTTTGAGGAGGAAAAACGCTCGCCCGACGGAGGCAGAGGCCCCTTCTAGGAAGGCGGTTTATTTGCCATTACTTGACCATTACCCTGGCTTAGGGCTTCTTTATTGCATTTGGCACTTGGAGCGCAGTCTTCCTGCAGCATTTCGATGTGTTTCGCCAAAAAAAAAAAAAAATCTATGTTTAGGAGAAGGTTAATAACGCTTTTCATCCCCCCACCCCACCCCATCCTAAACACTGTGGAAGGGTATGGTTCATTAACTGCAGAGGCAGGAAGGCTGGAGAGAAGGGCTCCTTTTTCAGGCTTGTACTTGTGGGGGCTGAGAAGTCGCAGGTCTGGGCGACGCTGTGCACGTGAGTGTGTGTGGAAGTGTGCGTGAGCGCGTCTGTGCGGGGTAGCCCAGTTCTCCGGCTTTCTAAGCAGAGGCCTCTCCCTACTACCCGGGGCCGGGCCTCCTCTGCCGACAGACATTCAACACGTAGGACGCTTACTGAATAGAAATTAACGCGTCATTCTACGCAATTTTTGCTTTCTTCTTTTTTTAAAAAGTTGAAGGCACTAACTCTGTAAGCGGTTTCCCTTTAAACATCTTGTCGTTTGGGAGTTTACTTTGTTTCATTTTTGCAAGTTGGGGCCAGGTTATCGCTGCAGACGTGGCCTGGGGCAGGAAGGACAAGGATGGAGACTCCGGGGGCAAGAAGGGCAAAAGAGGGCAAAGGAGAGCTGACTTGTTGCCCTCCGCACGTCTAGCTCGGTCCCCTCTCTCCCTGCACCTCCTCCCTTTTGCCTCTGCTGGAAGCGGCCCTGAAGTGGAGAAACTTGACTTGTCACCTTCTGGCCAGTGGCTCTCAGTCCTGTTCCCGAGGTACTCAGCCCCTGCCACCCCTCATCTCACAATTGTCTCAGACAGTGGGAGTGGGCTCCGTTGAGGAGTGGGGGGGGGGTGTGGAGCTGGGGAGGAACCTAGGGGCGGCCGGCCGAGTTCACCCAGGGAGGACCCCCGCACCTCCTGCCTCCCGCTGCTCAGCTCCTGGCTCCCAAACTTAGGCCAGAATTCTGCCCTCTCCAGCCTCAGAAGTGCTGCGTGCCTGGCCCACTGCTTCCCTCGAGCGTGGTTTGCACTGACGGTGCACACACACATGCACACGCGCGCACTTCTCTCTCTCTCTCTCACACACGTCCGGGGTTAAGGAACACTCAAGTGAGGAGGGGCAGGCACACCTTCATTCACTCTCCCTGGTAGAGGAGAGAGAGACTGGGGAGGGCTGACGTGGGGGGCGGAGAGACGGGCCGGGCCCGGAGGAGACAGTCACACTGTAATGATGCTAGGCACATTTTTCTGGAGTGGTGGTTAACCCTTCCTTGGCTGGAACCCGTGCTCTAGGCGTTTTCTAAAAAAAGGTCTGTGGGGTCTGCTTTTCTCTGTGGCTGGGCAGCCCAGTATGAATCATTAGTTCCCTCCCCACCCCATTTGCCACGGTCCTTTTTCTAAAATTAGATTTCCCCCTTCCCACTCTTCTGGCCTTCTGAGTTTACTAGAGAATATTCAAGGAAATTGGCTGTGTAGTGAGAACAAGTGTGAGGAAGAGGATAGAAAGGAGACAAACAAATGGAGTGGAAAATAAGAGAGGGAGAAAGGAAGACAGAAGCAGTGGGCTTCTACTTCCAGATTTCCCATTTGCACACAGGTTGATATGATATTTTCCTCCAGCAAATGAACAAAAGTATAATCCTTGTGAATCACCCTTGCTTACATGCCATACAAGAAACTTCAGAGGTATTTCTACATAAGGAAGAAACTGTTTACAAAACTCTTTCAAAAGTGTTCTAGTTCAGCACTAAAAAGCTAAACACACTTGCCCTCCTTTGAAGTGCCCTGGCGAGGGCAGCTTATTTGAGTGCGGTTCAGATATTGCTGTGGGTATAACTAATGGCCTCTACCTATTTAGCTCAAGTGGGAGGAGAGAAAGGCCTGAATTCCTTGTCCAATAGGTCCCTTTGGAGACTGGGTTCTGGCTCCTGGCCAGTTCTGTACAATGTCAACATTGAATATTTGAATTCCCAGACTCTATTTAACAAGTTTCTAAATAAATAAACTCATTGTGTGTCTGTGTTTAAAATTATTTCACCTCTTTCATAAAAGCTACAGCATCTTATTACATTGGGCTTGCACATTGATTTTTTTGAAAAATAAACAAACAAACAGAGCTTAAGGCATTTTAATAGGCAGAGCTTCACTGTACGTATGTTTTGTAAAGATGGTCTCTCACTTGTGGCTGGGTAGGCGCTATTTAGACGGATCTTAGGTTGGTCTGCATGCTGTCATAGCGAATTATAATAAAAAATAAAGCTAAGTTCAGAAAGTCAGTGAGATATTAATCACATGGAAAGGGAGGCCTGAATGTGTAACTGTAGTGTCTTTAGATATTTGATGATTTTGTCTGCTGGGTCCTATAGGGGACAGGGAGATTCACTGGTGTGTCCTAAATGGCTATCTGTAGACTCCCCCAGTCCGTAGGTTTTGGTAGATGTAGAACTCTGCCCAGATGGTGTTTTCCTTCTGGGCATTTTTTCTTTATGTGTGTCTGTCTTTATAAGTTTGAAAGGGTAGATACACAAATGCTAGCCTCATGTTTCAGTTTGATTTTGAAAAAGACTACACGAATTCTATGTTTTTACTAATTCTTTAGCATTTGAACACCCACAGCATTTTAATGCAGATAGGAACATACTTGTTCTAAGAAGTACATGCTAAATTAAAAAAAAAAAAAAAGCAAGCTCTAGTCCTCCTGAAAGTGTGGACCCCATCTGGAGTTGTTAGGAAAGAAAGTGGAATTCACTCTAATTTATGTGTATAAAGTAAAACATTATTAAAAAGAATGGGATTTGAAAGGACACATAGCAAAACCCATAAGGGTTCGTTGGTAACATGGAGAGCTCAAAGCCAAGAAAAAAATGCCACCAACTCGTGCAAACCCTAAAATAGACTACAATGACCTCAGCCATTTTCATTTTCAAAAATAATAGCCATGATTAAAATGGGGGGAGTGTTTTACTTGGAACCCTACTCTTCTGCATTATTATAAAAGCTGTTTTGTGGTTAAGGAACTGTTTCATTATAGAAAAAAAGCAAGTGAATTTTTAATCAAATTCCTGACTCTTCAAAAGCTCTTATTCTTGAATTACTTTTTGTTTTAATTTTAGTTATTATTCTTATTCATTAGCAAACATGCTCTTGGCTTGTATAGTCTTTTATAACAAATCTAAGAAGAAGTTTCATTTAGAAAAGAGATTTTGCTAGTTCCCTTAGTAAACACCTGCCTAGGGGTCACCGACTATAACTAACAGGAAGAACCAAGACTTTCTTAACCTTGCTCAAGAACTTGCCTAAAGGAATTAATTTTGTGTGTCAGAGTTGTTCAAATTATGACATTTGCGAAAGTCCTTGTATAGAGCACTTGGTGGGCTTTGGCAATGGGCAGGCTTGGATACAAATATCAGTGAGAGCTCTCTGTGTGCATGGACAAGCCACCTTCCCTTCTTTCAGGAACACTATAAATGTGCTCATGAGAGTTTGAATCTGGGTGTGGTCCCTGATTGAATAGCCAGGTCATCTACCACTCACTGAATGCCTCTGAATGTACCTTTCCTTGTAAAGTGGGAGTAAGAATACCCACCCATCTCGGGCTGCTGTGAGGGTTAACTGGGGTGATGCATGCAAAGTACCTAAGTCAAAAGTGATCACTCAGCAAATTTATCATTTTCCTTCCAATGTATCCATGAAATTTTCTGAAGAGGAATTTTTTTTTAAGATTTTATTTTTTTTTAATTTACATCCAAGTTAGTTAGCATATAGTGCAACAATGATTTCAGGGGTAGATTCTTTAATGCCCCGTACCCATTTAGCCCATCCCCCCTCCCACAACCCCTCCAGTAGCCCTCTGTTCTCCATATTTAAGAGTCTCTTCTGTTTTGTCCCCCTTCCTGTTTTTATATTATTTTTGCTTCCCTTCCCTTACGTTCATCTGTTTTGTATCTTAAAGTCCTCATATGAGTGAAGTCATATGATATTTGTCTTTCTCTGAGTGACTAGTTCCACTTAGCATAATACCCTCCAGTTCCATCCACGTAGTTGCAAATGGCAAGATTTCATTCTTTTTGGTTGACGAGTAATACTCCATTGTATATACATACCACATCTTCTTTTTCCATTCATCCATCGATGGACATTTGGGCTCTTTCCATACTTTGGCTATTGTTGACAGTGCTGCTATAAACATGGGGTTGCATGTATCCCTGAAGAGGAATTTTTTAGACATATTTTCCTCTGCTCTATTTTTTAGTAAAGTCTAATTTTTATAAGTATTTGCATATATATAGTGAGCATTTTGTATGTCTTCTCAATAAATCATGCCCTGGGGATAAATTTGGGCACATTGAAACTGTAAACTAAGCCAAAACAGGCAGTACATTTATTCCAAAAACAGGAGAATCTTCCATTTGGGGAGGGGGCACTGTGTAAATACAATGATTGGAATTTTAACCTTGCTCTGCTGATTTTGGCATTGAATGCACACACACTAAATTTAGTTGTGCATACTCTCCAGTTGTCATTAGACCATAATCCCTGTGTACGAACATCTTTTTTTTTTAATTTTAACTTGTTTTATTTTTTAAAATTTACATCCAAATTAGTTAGCATATAGTGCAACAATGATTTCAGGAGTAGATTCCTTAATGCTCCTTATCCATTTAGCCCATCCCCCCTCCCACAACCCCTCCAGTAACTCTCAGTTTGTTCTCCATATTTATGAGTCTCTTCTGTTTTGTCCCTCTCCCTGTTTTTATATTATTTTTGTTTCCCTTCCCTTATGTTCATCTGTTTTGTCTCTTAAAGTCCTCATATGAGTGAAGTCATATGATTTTTGTCTTTCTCTGACTAATTTCACTTAGCATAATACCATCCAGTTCCATCCACGTAGTTGCAAATGGCAAGATTTCATTCTTTTTGACTGCCGAGTAATACTCGATTGTGTGTGTGTGTGTGTGTGTGTGTGTGTGTGTGTATGTGTGTATATATATATATATATATATATATATATATATATATACCTCATCTTTATCCATTCATCCATCGATGGACATTTGGGCTCTTTCCATACTTTAGCTATTATTGATAATGCTGCTATAAACATTGGGGTGCATGTGTCCCTTTGAAACAGCACACCTGTATCCCCTGGATAAATACCTAGTAGTGCAATTGCTGGGTCGTAAGGTAGTTCTATTTTTAGTTTTTTGAGGAACCTCCAAACTGTTTTCCAGAGTGGCTGCACCAGCTTGCATTCCCAACGAACATCTTATTTGTAACGGAATGAGTTTTGTAAGTCACTTTACCACCGTAGCTGAATTGCTCTTCTCTAAGTGAGGAGAATAGACTAGAGCAGAGCTTGTAAACTCAAATGCCTACAGAAATTGGCAGGTGCAATAAATGAATGAAGCAAGGTGGGTGTAAGCACTAATCCATCTCCTATTTTATTTAAATTCTCGACACCCAGACTTGTATTCTAGAACAAGACAGAGTAGTGGGGACTGTGGCAAACCAGGAGTTCAAGCCTTGTCTAAAGGAGGCAGCTGCTACTTAGTTCTAGCTCACTGCTGCCACTTGGATAAGGGGCTCAGTGCTGCTGGGTCTTCCAGTTTTTAGGAGAAGTCACATACCCGGATTATTGTTTAAATTTTCTCTACTTTAAAATGTTGACTCAGCTAAAGGAAAAAACCCACAACAAACAACATTCTGCAGGTCTAACCGAACACCTCTGTCTGCTAGGACCCTGCTAGGACCCTGCTAGGTCTCACGGACCCTGGGTTTGCAATGTCTGGATTAGATGACTTCCAAGGGTCCTTCGAAGTTCCAATATTTTACAATATCCACAAGGCTTCCTGAATATTATCTTGTATTTTTAAGATCCTTATCTCCCTGCTCCAACCCAAAGTTAATGTGTGTGTATGCATGTGTGTCTGTATATGCGTGTGTGTGTTTTGATAGGTGGAAGTACTTATTACAGAATCTGATATCTGGCCATTTATCTGGAAAAAAAGTTTTTCACAGCCATGTTGTGTCTTTCTTTCCCTCCATGCCGCTTTATCATTAATTGGCTTAAGAAAATAAACGGAAACACTCGCTCCCTCTCTCATAGCCACTGGCCACCATTCTTTCTTATTCTCACCCAACCCAATTCTTTGATTTGTGGGCTGGGGGTTGGAAGTAAATCATTAGGCAATAGTTTTCTGTGGTTTTCCACAGTGGGAGAAGAAGCGATTTGGCTACTGTGGGTATAGCAGAGGAAGAGTTCACCCTTGCCCCGTAGGAGGGTCCAGATGTCCCACCCTGTCCACGTGTAATTGAAGAACCCAATTGATTTTTAAGACATGAGCCTAAGATGAAGAAGTTCATTTTTAAGGGATGACTGTATTATTGGAAAAGAGTGGCTCTCCTTGCAGGAAGGTTTATATATATTCAGGGGACATTTGAAAGTAAACACACATGTTCTGGTTATTATCATGAGCTATATTTCTAGCACAAGTGGTGGGTAAATAACAGGTAAAATCAAGTCCTAATTAAGTCCTAAGGACTAAAAGGACAAGGTATGTTGATGGAATACCAATACAGTAGATTCTCCTAGTAAAATTTGGACTGAGCACTTTACAATATGTAAATCAGTCCTATAGTCAAGGGACTGATCAACAAATGCTTGTTACTATCAGTTAACTTTGTTGCAAAAACCATCAGATCATGGGATGCTTTTATAGGAGTCTTTAGAGTAGTGATAAGCCATGCCTATGGGCATTATCAGTGGGTTATCAGATAACCAGGCTCCCATTTTTACACCTGACACTGAAACCTAAATTCCTTAGCCTGGTCTATAAGGGCCTCCCACTCTTGAGTCAGAAAAATGTGGTGATTCTGAGCCCGGGTTCTGACTCAGATTGACCTGGGTTGGAATCCTGACTCCCCCATTTCCTAGATGGGTAAAATGGAGGCAAGCAGCTAAAAGTACTTACCTTACATGGGTATTTGATTAACTAATACGTTTAAAGTGCCAGAAATACAGTAAGAGCTCAACACATGTTCATTATTATTTTATTACCTTTCCAGGCTTGTTTCTCTCCCTACCCAAGGCTGCTCTATTCAGCTTAACTTGTTTGCTCATTCCCCTCCTCTTGCTCTCTTGCCAGCCCAGCCTTCTGTTTGGGTCTTCCAACTTTTGGCCACAATGTTGCCTTCATCGGTAAATCTACCAGACTGTACTTTGACCTTCAAAATCGAATTGCTTCTTTAAGTGTTAGTTTAAACCCTCTCTTCTTCATGAGATTCACATTTATCACTCCTGGAGATACGATTTCTCTATGTCTTTTCATTCCAATAGCATGGGATTATTTTCACTTACCATCATTTTCGAATTTTGTGATAAAATCCTTGTCTTCACTATCTCTATCTATCTATCTATCTATCTATCTATCTATCTATCTATCTTATTTTTCTAGCTAACTCATAGAACTCCTGGAGAGCCCATTTCTGGTTTGCACAGTGCTGATATCAGTACAGTTGGGTGATGGTGGCTAGCGATGTGCTTTGGTGGATTATGTGAACCCCTTCAATTTCTTTGCCTGTAAAACCTGCACGGCCAGGTAATGTCAGCACTAGAATTCTGGGATATCTGACACTTTAATTGCATACTAAATCCACAATTGGCCTATTTTGACAGTGATAAACCACCTGGAAAGCACATTTGGAAAGTAGAGTATTATTCCTAATTTTCACCAGTAATGTTCCTCATTTTGCCAGTGCAGGTACAACCTATGATTCTTTACTTAAATTACAAATTGTTATTGATCTACACTTGATCTTAAGGTTTATAGAACTTCTGCAATGGACCTGATTCTGGAGACTGTCAGTGGAGCCAAGGTGGATATGGTGAAACATTTTGTGGACTCGTGTATTTCCCAGGGACTTGGGGGTTAGTCACCTTTACCAGTCATCACAAGCCAAGTTTTTACAAAAATTGTAACCCCAGTGTAGGCAGTATTAATATAGATCAAAGCAACATGAATTTTGCTGTATTTTTTAATGTACATTCATGATTGAAGGTTCTTTTGAACAATTTAAGGCTGATAATGATGTTGCACTGAGTTTTACTTTGCCGATTAAATTAATCCCACTCATCCAATGGGGCTTTCTTAATTCAAATGCAACTATGACTTCTCCCTCCCCCGCCCCCCAGAATCCCTGTACCTCATTCCCTACTTCCCCACCCCTATTTTACAAATTCCTTATCTTTATGTAGAAAATAAGCCTATTAGTGTCTTGGACAACTGTCCTCAAGTCCTGAACAATTAAGGGTTTCAGTGCCTGTTAGGAGTTTCCCCTCCCCCAAGACTAGCCCGCATCCCCAAAGTGCGACTTTTTATCCTGTTCTTAGGATTGCTGTTAAGGTTTTTGGGAGTCTAAGTGAAGGGCAGAGACTAAGAACCATGGATTTTACACTTTGGTGCTGATTATAAACTTTACCTTTAGCAGGAACTATGAAAATAAATAGTAAAAAAATGTTTCATGATAAGATGATAACAAAAATGAATGGAGGGATGGAACAACTATCTTGGTTTCTGCTAGAATCATGGTTGGTGACCTTCTTTTGGGTCTCAGACACTTGCAAGAATCTGATGAAAGGTATGGAGCCTATCTCCAGAAAATGCAAATATGCATAAAGATTTTCATATAATTTCAATGGCTCGTAGACTTATAAGTTCCAACCATAGATATTGCAGACTCATGCGTGCTCAGACTTGATTCACCCTAGTATGTCTATTATATAATGTCCTAACGTCTTAACCAATCTTTTTTTCATTATCTTAGAAACATTTTTTTTTTTGATTACAAAATTTGGCTTAAAAATTGTTTTTTAAATGTTTATTTTATTTTTGAGACAGAGAGAGACAGAGTATGAGCTGGGGAGGGGCGGAGAGAGAGAGATACAGAATCTGAAGCAGGTTCCAGGCTCTGAGCTGTCAGCACGGAGCCGGACACGGGGCTTGGACTCATCAACTGTGAGATCATGACCTGAGCCGAAGTCGGATGCTCAACCGACTGAGCCACCCAGGCGCCCCCAAAATTTAGCTTTTTTTTTTTTAAGTTTATTTATTTTTGAGAAACAGAGAAAGAGAGGGTGAGAGCGCACAAGTGAGAGAGGAGCAGAGAGAGAAGGGGACAGACAGAGGATCCAAAGAGGGCTCTGCGCTGACAGCAGCGAGCCGGATGTGGGGCTCAAACCCACAAACCGTGAAATCCTGACGTGAGCCCAAGTCTGACGCTCAACTGACTGAGTCACCCAGGCACTCCTGTGATTATAAAATTTATACAGACTTCTAACAATTACAAAACTACAAGACTATATCACATGGAAAATGAAAGTTCTTTGTGGTCCTCCCTCTTCTGTCACACACTGCCTGCATGCAGATGACCACTGTTTATCACTTAGTGTTATGTGTTGTAGATTTTTCCCCCATGCATTTATTACAGGCATATTCATAGATTTAGAACTGTTTAGAGGAAGTTGCATTTTTCTTTTTTAAGACTTGGTAATATACCTTGGACCTTTCCCCCATCAGTATGTATCAATCTAACACATTCTTTTAAAGGCAGCAGATCTTCCGTTGTTGGGATGTCATACATCTTATTGAACCAGTCCTCTCTAGATGACATTTGGGTTGTTTCCAGTTTTCAGAACAGAACAGAACAGAGTAGTTCCCCAAATCAGGACTATAAGGAAAAATGAAAGTGAAGTATACACAGTTCAGGGTGAAGTGTGCTGGCCTCTGAGCCATTGGCACAGCGGGGCTTTGGGAAGGTCATAGAAGGTTGCCTCACCCTGTCGGGACAGATCAGATTTCCAAGCACCCTTATCCCCCTGAGGGACCAAGGGTTGAAGTCCAGAGCTGAGGTATATTTTTTAAGACCCACTGTCATATATCTGTGATTTGCAAGCTTATTGGATTTTTTGGACCTCATATTTATGCCCAATTTTCATTTTTTTCTCCTGCTACTGAGATTAGGCTGTAGCTGAAATCAATCCACGAAGCTCTAACTGGATAAGAATAAGGGTTTTGAGTATCAAGGTTTTTTTTTTTTTTTGTAATTTCTTTGTTTGCATGGTCCATTGTTATCACACTGCCTTATCCTGTATATACATCTTAAAGACCACTGATGTGACTAATGAATACAGAAGGTTATCAGAAGCCAATAAAAAATTCTTGATGTCTTTAAAAAAATTATCCACAATAAATTTTTAATCTATGAATTGGAAAGACCATTTTTATAGGAAAATGTTTTTCACTTGGTAACCAGGCTATGGGAAAATTTTTATAATGGAAACTATCTCTTACTTTTAACTATAGCATCAAAAATATGACAGTATAATGTTACACACTAAAGCCCATCAGATGCAAAATTCCAGTTTTTGATTATAAGTTATAAACCAGGATAGAGAGGCTTCTGAAAAGTGGTTTTCTTTGGCAATGGTGTTGTTGATTAAATATAAAAAATTCAGAAAAAATTAGTTCAGCTCATTCCTTTACACAGAAGGTTACAAAAATGGAATAGCTGGGTTTTGGCTCTACTGGGAACAACTTTGCTTATTAAAGCTCATTGGATTATATTAGATTAAAAACATACTAGACATTTTAGATTGGATTTGAAAAGGTACCATTCAAGGAATTAAAATTTAGTCATATAAATCTTCTTAAGAATTAATTTACTTTGCAATTTTGATTCCTTAGAGTACAGTATTTGTTCCAAATTCATATATATTTTTTGTGAATGCATAAAGGTAGTTCCATGGGGCATTACTCTTGTTAACATTTTCAAAGCATATTTTAACTGAGATCAATCAAATTGAGTCAACAAATGGCTATCGAGTGCCTAGTATATATATGGCATGATGAACAAAATCCTGGAAACACTCGCTTTCTTGAAAATATTGAACATCAGCATTTGACATATACCCATGACAGTAGTTCGCTATGTGAGACAAAGATTGCCAAGTGCCTGTTGCTGGTTATTAATTACTACAAAGTGGTTTCATGAGCTTGGAATATGGAATCCTGTGACTCTTCAAATACTTTGCTAACATTGTGAAGTCACACACCCACCAGGCTGCAATGCCATTCAAAGTGTTTGGGGTCTTACGTCTGAAAATAACACTATACTTCGTTTCTCTTAATACCTGTCAGATGTGGAGGTCATTGCCTGCCCTGCTAAATGACTTGTGTGTTAACGTTGATATGGTTTTCATTCAAGATACTTGAAAACAAAATCAGGCTTTTTCTAATGACTTCTGGTATGAAGAAATAAAGCAAGGTAGCTTGCTGGGGATCATACACAGGACTTATTTTAGAAGGGTGGACAGAGAACACCTCTCTGAGCAGAAAGCTAAATGAGGAGAACGATTTTTAAGTGTTTTAAGCATGGCACATTGAAATTTAGAGAATGGCAGGCGTATTCAGCTTGTCTCATTCTCTACTAGGGCAGAACAGCTAAGGTGTAGAAGTATTCTATTTTACATCATTTTGTCAAATGCATTTATAGATGCTACATATTACATGGAGCTGGCTTCACAATCTGGAAGCCAGCACAAAGGCGTTTGTATATGGAAGGAGGCAGAGTTTTGTGTTTGATCTGTAAACACTAGGTTGGTGGCAGCATCAGAAGAACATGTTAGGTTTCTCGACTCATAATTTAGTCCATTTAAACAGATATTTATGAATATATGTGCATCAGCCTGTGTTGGGCACTGAGTATACAAAGAGAAATAAAATATGTGTCCTGCCCTTGAGGAACTTCTAGTCTATTGGGAGAGACAGACATATGAATAGATGGTTTCAGTAGAGTGGGACAAGGGCCAAGGGAAACAGCTTTATTCCTGTTGAATCACAATGGTCTGGGTGGTAGCACATGACCAGTGGCATACCCTCATTTCACATCTATTCTTGCAAAAATTTCTTTAATGTGTACTCCTCTAACATCAGAAGAAAATATACATTTCAGATTTGAGAGTTAAAGTTTGCATGAGTTTAATGCGTTTTAAGGCTATCTTTCGAACGTTCAAATACCTAGTTTAAAGGAAATTTGTGTATTACAAGGGCAATGAGATGTTTCGCCGAAGGTCTGCGTATCGCACTGGTTTGTGGTGAGGGCAATGCTGATTGCAATGACTGAGTAGGATGGAGGACATAGTCGGGGTGAATGCCCCATAGCCTTGGGTCTGCACATAGGGGCAATTATTCTTCCCATGCTTAGTCTGAGCATGCTTCCCATGCTTTGGTCTGAGACCAAAGATCTGGTTGAAATGCCTGGACAGAAGTTTGTGCGGTTTCAAAAGATACATCTTACTTTTAGGTTCAGTTTTTATCTAGTAGCAGATAGTGCTACTCAAAGACTGACATGAACTCAGAGAAGTGGCTTGTGTCTCAGGCCAGCATGTGATTTTGTTGTTTGTAAAACAGAAATAAGGATAAAAAGCACTGCCCTTTCTTCCAATTCTCTTTGCCAACCATCTTGCAGTGCTGGGTATATGTGTCCAAGCCAATGTTCCAGCCACTAGACTCGGCACAGAAATCAGTGCATCCAACATCATGACTGCTGGGTGCAGTTTGAAATCCTGAGCAAACTCTTCATTTGCTTAAACGCTTAACATGCTAATGATGTAAGCACCCTATTGACAATGTTGCAGTATTAAAATACCAGCATAGATGTCATTTGACCCATGAAGCAGCATTGTATCTTTGTTTCTCTGCTGTAAAAATACTGGGTAGATGGATCTGAAGAGGCTGGGAAATGTCAAGGTAAAAAGCATTACGCATCTAGGGCTTTCAAAGGACCTCATGATCTCTGTATCACATCACTCTTCCTGCCCTTGAGTGATGGTAATCTCAGTCACCAAGGTTTTACCCTTAAGAAAGGAAATACTTTTGGGGCTCCTGGGTGGCTCAGTTGGTTGAGCGTCCGACTTTGGCTAAGGTCATGATCTCACGATCTCGTGGTTTGTGAGTTCGAGCCCCGCATGGGGCTCTGTGCTGACAGCTCAGAGCCTGGAGCCTTCTTCAGATTCTGTATCTCTCTCTGCCCCTCCCCTGCTCACACTCTGTCTCTGTCTCTCCCTCAAAATAAATAAACATAAAAAAAAAAAGAAAGGAAATACTCTGATACCTAATACAATGAGCTGCATCTTAGGAAACCTTCCAAGTGAATTGGTGGTGTTGTCTGGGCGGTGTTGTCTGGGGCTTGTAGACTGCTACCGGGGTGTGTGGAACACTACCACTTGATTCACCTGACCACATCATAACCTCTCATTATGTAGACTTGACAGTCAGTAATAACTTTCCTAACAGGAAAATGCTCTGCAGCTCATTAAGCCCTATTTGTTTGAAAGAGAGGCTCTTATTTTTTCCTTGGGTGGGATCATCTCGAAATTTTGGTATACTTTGGGTTCATGAGCATCTCTTCTGGTGGATGATGCTGCCTGAGGACTCGGGACGGTCTGAGTCCCTACTTTGCTACTCATTAACCTGGTGTCCTTGAGCAGGGCACTAACCCTCTGAGCTCAACATCCTCACGAATAAGACAGGAACAATAACAACCTCTGCTTTGGCTTTCTCCAGACTAGTAATGTTAAAAATACTATGACATATGGAACCTTGTGTAAGGTGGAAGGAGCTGCATAAATTTAATGTGCTGTTGAAAAGTTCTAAAAGTGATTGAATATCAAAAATGCTAGGGAGGGATTAAAAGTGTAGATTCTGGAGCCACATTATTCAGGCTGAAGTCTTGGCTCTATTACTACCTTACTGTGTCCCCATGGACAAACTACTTAACCTCTCTGTGCCTCAGTTTCTCTGTCTGTAGAATAAAGCTAATTTATAATAACAACAATAAGTAATAGTACTAATCAAGATTATTGAGTATTCATGCATTATTAAGGTTAGTTCTCATACTTCTGTGAGGTGGGGAATATTATTATCTGGGTTTAGAGATGAGGGCACTGGAGACACGTTATTTATTTACCATAGGCCTCTCAGTCCCAAGTGCAGAGTTGGGATCCCGACGGGATCTGCTTTACGCTGAAGCCAAGAACTTGATCTGAACACTCCACTGCTTTATTTTTTTCATCTGGATATAAAAGTGGAACATTACATTGCCTGAGCATTCCAGAGCTCACAAAAGGCAATAAGATTTTGGATAGAGGAGACCTTAATTTAAAGAAGTGATTTCATACAACTTTTAGTAAAGAAGAATTTTGCTGCAGCTCTATGGCAATTGTTGGTTCATGACAAGGGCTGGTTATCTCTTTGTCTTTCATTTTCTTCCCAGAGTTATCTGCAGTGTGGTTTTCCATCACTTTGTGTTTTTAGTTTTATTTAGGGAACTCTACAAATCTCTGTTGAATGAGTGCTTTATGGGAGACATCATTACTTCATTGCCTGAAATCACCAAACTAATTATACCGTACAACTTGCTAGTGGATAGGACAGATTTCAGTTTTCTGAACAATGCACCGTGACTCTAACTTTCCTAAGGTCACTGGTATAAATATTTAAAAAAAATGTTTTTTTTTACATTTATTCACCCTTGAGAGACAGAGAGAGACAGAGCGTGAGTAGGAGAAGGGCAGAGAGGGAGACAGAGAATCCCAAGCAGGCTCCAGGCTCTGAACTGTCAGCAGAGAGCTGGATGTGGGACTTGAACCCACGAACTGTGAGATCACGACCTGAGCTTAACCCATGACCCGAGATC
This sequence comes from Acinonyx jubatus, assembly GCF_027475565.1. Taxonomy (NCBI): domain Eukaryota; kingdom Metazoa; phylum Chordata; class Mammalia; order Carnivora; family Felidae; genus Acinonyx; species Acinonyx jubatus. The sequence goes on from NC_069384.1 coordinate 94,843,611, forward strand.
ATGTCCGACACTTAACCCACTGAGCCACCCAGGCACCCTTGTCACCAGTATATTTGTAAGGCAAGGAAGCAAGCGACAACTTTCTGGATCTTTCCTCCATGCACAACATCTGAAACCAAGTCCTGTTACCTATCCTCAAATTTATTTGAATATCCAATTCTCTAGGGCCTTGCAATGAAGTATTTGGCTAGTTGCACAATTGAATAATCTGTAAGATTTAAATAAGGAAGAGGCTAATGAGTTCTCAGATCTCGTCCATTTTTTGCTTGTTTTTTAAAGAGGGCAGTGGACAGGTTAAGAGAAGATAGTCACTCAAATATGACTGCTGAGAATTACTTGGAGAGCTTCTATATACCAATGGTTGGGATCCACCCTGAAACAATTACATCAGAATCACTGAGGACGAAGCTCAGGTGGTGGGGAGCAATGAGTCCCGGGTATAAGAAACTGGGAAGAAGAAGGTAATAGTAATTAAAGAATTAGGGAGATAGAGATAGCAAGGTGGCTCCAAATGCTACCTTTGGGGGTGACCCCAAGGTTATACATGTGTTAATGTAAGGCTCTCTTTCAGCTTTTTCAGGCATAGGGTTGGAAGTTGGAAATATTCTCTTAGTAGTTGCATTCTCCTGTGATTTCTGGCCTTTGTCACAATAATAGGTGAGAGATTTCTAGTTGTGAAAGGCCATTGTTGGGGAGACTTCATCACAGACAGTGGATGATCTTTTGAGAGTCCAGGAGCTGTGACATCTTTTTGACCATTCGGTCTGGTGGCCATTTCTAAAGAGAAAATAGTGTTTTAGATTAAAAAACAACAAAAACAATCCACAGCTGCTTTGTGAGAGAGCATTTTTAGTATTGTTAGTCACTTTTGTCTTTTGTTTTTCTAGAATCCCACACACAAATGTTTCTGACAACCTTCCCATGCAAAGGGAGCACTGGGAATTCTAGAGGAGGCATGTTGGGACAGCAGAGAAGGAATTGCAAAAAATAAATGTCTCTATCCAGACATGTTCAAAAGCAGAAAAGTTGGGATTGTGCTATATTTTAGGAAGTTTGGACGTTGAATGCCAATGACCCTTATGCCTGGCTAGTTTTTTTTTTTTAAGTTAATTTATTTATTTGGGGAGAGACAGAAAGAGAGAGAGAGTGCACATGAGCAGGGGAAGGGCAGAGGGAGAATGAGAGAGAGAATCCTAAGCAGACTCCTCGCTGTCAGCATGCACCCCATTGAGGGGCTCCATCTCAGGCAACGTGAGATCATGACCTGAGCCAAAATCAAAACTTGGACGCTTAACCGACTGAGCCACCCAGGTGTTCCCTGGCTAGTTTTAATCAGTGCTATCAGTCACTCGCTTGCATATACATGAAAATTCATTAAATAAACATATTCAATGTTGTTGGATGGTCCAGGTATGTTCAGTTGCACCTGAGTGCACATTTGCCCAATGTGTCCAGTGGTTCCAGAGGTTTCGTTGAGCTCAGTGGGGTGAACACCCAAACAGAGTGTGTTAAGGAACACTGACGTTTGTGTGCACTTATGGTGAAGGAGAATGGTCTTACTGAAAGACAGGAATAAGCCAGTAGAAAGGCCTGAGTGTGTATTTATAAAGTGTGTGCTTGTGTATATCTTTGGACGCCTGAGGGGCCCTCGTTCATTTTTAGTTTAAGTTGTATATTTCAAAATTATCAACTGTGTTGCAGAAATCCTTTTAGGAATTTCATTTGGATTGTCCAGCTTATCCCAATGATATTTAATCTAATTGCCCCTTTGTTTTTTTCCTTCAGAGTGATCACCTGCATTCCGTAATTTTTAGTTTTCTTCAAACCAGGTGTGAAGGGAGAAGGTGGTTCAATTGTTTAAAAGAGAGATTAAAGCCATGTTTTTATAAGAGCTTTTGAATGTTTATTTTGATTAGAATGCCAGTGTAAGATGAATATAAAATATAAAATGACAGGAACTGAGAGTATAATTTTCTAGCCTCAGGAATGAGGCTTTCGAATCACACGTATTTGAGATATTTTAAGGGCATTCTAAGCTGCGATGCAAGAACAGTTTCTCAAAAGCTATATGGTCAACTAGAGAAAATAGAATGATTCTATTCTGCAGCTGAGGCTTGAAATTAGGAAGACGAGGGTAACTTTTTCCAGGCCACCCATATGGGAAGGGTGGAACTAAGGAAAGGTTTCTTAGCTACTAGACCGCATATATCCGTTGCTATCAGGGGAAATTTTGTGCCTTATTTTATGGGAGTGGAGCATCTATTGTAGAGAGGCGTCTTTTCTACTATGCAGAAATTCTTCATTTCACTCTCAAAGCATTAAATATTATTTTTGCTTTAGAGCTTTTTAAATGCCATTGAGATAAAATGGGAAGCTGTGTTCTAAAAGATAGGCCCAATTCAGAGCCCCCTGGAGACGAAGACACAAGGGCCGGGCCAGAATTGTCATGGCGTCTTCAGTCAATGTTTATGAAGCTCCCATTTGGTGAATGATTTTGCATGAAGGATCCTCTAATAATTTTGTATGTGACCTATTTCTCCCTTATGCAGCTTCTGTTTTGAGAGTAAGCAGAAGGAAATGGTAGTAATAACAAAATTGGTTTTTGCTCATTCACACTTTTGTACCATTTGGGTTATGGGACCAGTGAGGTGGACGACAGGAGGGCAGAAGCAGGGATGTGGAGGAAAAACATAGGTGTGCGGGAGGGAGAAGATGTGCAAGGCTCCAGCCAGCTGTGCTTATAAGAGGGTTTGTTTAGAAAACATAGTGCTAATAGTTCAATATTTCAACATTCATATTTGGGGATTCACACATCCCTACTAGGAATTCTGTGAAAAGGAAGTTTAACAAAATCGGATTGATGACTGATGTAATTTAATTAGACTCTGGCTTCATAAATATGCAGTGTTATTTGAATGAGAAGTTGAATTCTTAGATTTCCTGGGGAAAATGCAATTGGGTTTGCGTCAGAGGTGGTTGCAGACATTTCCACCCTGGTTTATATGTGGCTAAAATAAATTGGTCATTTAAAACTTAGAAGAAAGGCGAAACTTGATTGACTGATCCCAGTAACCTTGTGCAGATATTTTTTTGCCCTCCTCTGCAACTCTCTCTTTTCCAGTTTTGCGATTGCAGACATTTCTTTCCTGAACTGTGCCTCTGTAATAGCGTGGAGAGATGCTATTAGGTTTATGGCCCCCTGATAATTTCACACTACCCTAAATCCTTTGCATGGTGGCTTTCCTAGCACATCCAGAACAAACTATTAATACTTTATAACAATATTAAAATCAGTCAGTTGACCAAAGAGACTGATTTTTTCTTTTTCTTTTTTTTTGACAGGTCAGCAGGATGAGGTAGGGGAAGGGAGTGTAAGAGTACTTTAAAAAAAAAATTGTTTTGAATAAAACTCTGGCCAGGGAAAATACCTGTGGCTGTGTGAATCGGTAGGCTCTGTCTCTGAGGTAATTTGGCAACTGGGAGCGTGTTGCAGTCCTCTCTATAACCATGGTGACTCTTCAGTAGATGGCCTTTTTGTCTTTTGTCTTCTCTGAACTGCTCTTTACTTCTGGCCAAGTTTCTCTGCTTTTTCTTTTCTTTTTCTTTGTTGTTGTTGTTAGTTGGCTCAAGAACATATCTTACAGTTGATGAGTTTGCTGTTTTCTTAACATTTCATCAGTTAACCATTTTTTTAATGTTTACTTATTTTTGAGAGAGAGAGAGAGAGAGAGAGAGAGAGAGAGAGAGAGAGAGGAAGCACACGAGTGGGCTAGGGGCAGAGAGAGGGGAAGAGAACTCCAAGCAGGCTCTGTACTGTCAATGCAGAGCCTGACGTGGGGCTCGAGCTCACAAGCTGTGAGATCATGACCTGGGCCAAGATCAAGAGTCAGATGCTTAACTGACTGAGCCACCCAGGTGCCCCTCATCAGTTAACCATTTTAAAGTTCCACTTGCAAATATGGTCCTTTCCTTGTCTTCCCTTCACATTTGAAATGGATAAAGCAGAAATTTTATTTTTCATGCCTATCTTCCCAGTCACCATCTGCATCATCCCTGTGTTCTCTTTAAGCCATTCCTGTTAGATTCTTTGCTGAAATGAAATATATCACTAATAAATGGGAAGGCCCTTACTGGTGATTGATAACTACTCTTAGAAACACTGTCATTTGCAATTCATTAAATGCCTTTTTTGCCATTTATATTTACTGAAAATTGATACTCTATGTATTAGTTCTTTCTCAATGACAGATCACCGGTAAATGTATAATTAAAAGAGAGCTTAATTCCAATTTGTCTTCATTTCTCCTTGAAATAATTTTACAGCTGTCATAGGGACCTTCTCCGTTTGGATGCATTCCTCTTTGCCGATTCCCACAATTGTTCTCCTATTTTGGAATTTTTCCCCTCAGAGCGATGTACTATTGTCAGAAGATCCTATTCAAATTCTGCCTCTGCCACTTGCTGTGAGATTTTGACCAAATAGTTAACCGCTCTCAACCTCAGCTTTCTCATCTATAAAGTGGGAATGAGAGTAACTGTTCTGTAGAATTGGCACAAGGTTCAAATGAGCTACTATAGTGGAAAGTGCTTTGTTAGTCGAAAAACGGTGTACCCATTGGCATTGAATTAGCCAGCCTGTTCCTGTAGCTCCTCTGGATAATATGCTTGTGATAATGCCCCATAATTGCAGGTTGTAGATAGATCACATGGAATAATTTGCAGGGGAAATGAAAGACAACAGACATTATTTATTTCATTCAGAGGTAGTGAAACCTTTGGTGAACAGTGCCAAATCTCCCCACTGCACAGGAGCACAGAAGGTGCAATCTTATCAGTAAGGAGTTGGCTTGATGGGGTTAAAGTCACGCAGAAGTACTGACTCACCCATATCTGTGCCCTATGCAAATAGAGAGCAGTCATACATGGATTGATTTTCTTTCAGCCGACCATGCCCTGAGATAACTCTAAGTCCCTTCCTGCTTCTTGTCATTGCTATGATTCCAGCCCATTTCCTTAGACCTCAGCAACTGACCTCTTGACTCCTTAGTCTTGCTCTGGTCTGGGGTTTTCACCGTCTGAGGCTTTCTTGACCGCTGGACAGATTTCCTCCCATTTTCTGCCTCTCTTTCCACCCCCCCCCCCCCATTTTCTTCAACTCCCATCTCAAGGTGGCCTTTTGCATTGCAGGTGGCAGGACTCCTATGTGGAAAGACTTCTGCTCATCCAGTGCAGCTGTTTCTTGTCTGTGGCGGCCTGGAACATCACTGCTGAGGCTTTGGGTGGTTGGTCAAAAGCTTCACGGTCTCTAGAACACGTTGACTTTTATCCCCCCGGGAGTATCTGAGCTTTCCCTGAAGGCTTGCATTGACTGGGGAAGCGACAATGATGTAAACTTGGAAGCACTTCCTCACAATTTTGGTGAGATCAGCTCCTGTCTCTTGTCTAGCAAACCTTGACATATGGGAAGTATAGGTTTTGGGATTTTGTGGTAGTTCTGCAACCTTGGACATCAACTTCACTTCTTTAAGAGATGAGACTACCTCCATCAAAGGGGCGTTAGGCTATCTCAGTGAAATCATATTTATACTATGCCTGGTACTTTGAAATCCACAGTAAAATCCTGTTCGGTCCTATGACTTCTGTAAAGCTATTGCCACGGCCCCCTCTTATAGATGAGAAGTCCAATAGTAAAGTCAAATATTAGAATAATGCAGTGAGATGAACTACTCCTATAGATAGATTTCTCCTCAAACTCAATTAAGGCATGGATATTTTTTTCTGGTTCTGCCTTCTACTGACCAGCACCTCAGTACTAATCATCACAATTTTAGAATAGTAAGAGACAATGTTTAAAAAAATTTTTTTAAATGTTTATTTATTTTTGAGAGACAGAGACGTGGCATGAGTGGGGGAGGGGCAGAGAGAGAGACACGCACAGAATCTGAAGCAGACTCCAGCTCTGAGCTGTCAGCACAGAGCCCGATGTGGGGCTCGAACTCACGAGCTGTGAGATCATGACCTGAGCCGAAGTCGGACGCTCAGCCGACTGAGCCACCCAGGCGCCCCTAGAGACAATGTTTTAGAGAAGAATTTTTAGTAATTATTAACGGCCTGATTTATTCCGATCTTAGATGAACTTTATTTTCATATTCTGATTTGTGGGCCAACAATAAGGTTGGATCATGATTATCCTTTTAAATTTTTAAAAATTTACATCCAAATTAGTTAGCATATAGTGCAACAATAATTTCAGGACTAGATTCCTTAATGCCCCTTACCCATTTAGCCCATCCCCCCTCCCACAACCCCTCTAGTAACCCTCAGTTTGTTCTCCATATTTATTAGTCTCTTCTGTTTTGTCCCCCTCCCTGTTTTTATATTATTTTTGTTTCCCTTCCTTTATGTTCATCTGTTTTGTCTCTTAAAGTCCTCATATGAGTGAAGTCATATGATTTTTTTCTTTCTCTGACTAATTTCACTTATAATACCCTCCAGTTCCATCCACGTAGCTGCAAATGGCAAGATTTCATTCCTTTTGATTGCTGAGTAATACTCCATTGTGTATATATATACCACATCTTCTTTTTCCATTCATCCATCGATGGACATTTGGGCTCTTTCCATACTTTGGCTATTGTTGATAGTGCTGCTATAAACATGGGGGTGTATGTGTCCCTTCGAAACAGCACACCTATATCCGTCGGATAAATGCCTAGTAGTGCAATTGCTGGGTCGTAGGGTAGTTTTATTTTTAGTTTTTTGAGGAAACTCCATACTGTTTTCCAGAGTGGCTACACCAGCTTGCATTCCCACCAACAACGCAAAAGAGATCCTCTTTTTCCACATCCTCGCCAACATCTGTTGTGCCTGAGTTGTTAATGTTAGCCATTCTGACAGGTGTAAGGTGGTATCTCATTGTGGTTTTGATTTGTATGTCCCTGATGATGAGTGATGTTGAGCATTTTTTCATGTGTCGGTTGGCCATCTGGATGTCTTCCTTGGAGAAGTGTCTATCATGTCTTTTGCCCATTTCTTCACCGGATTATTTGTTTTTTGGGTGTTGAGTTTGATAAATTCTTTATAGATTTTGGATACTAACCCTTTATCTGATATGTCATTTGCAAATATCTTCTCCCATTCTGTCGGTTGCCTTTTAGTTTTGCTGATTGTTTCCTTTGCTGTGCAGGAGCTTTTTATTTTGATGATGTCCCACTAGTTCATTTTTGTATCGTTTGAGGTCTAAATTATGGGTAGTGTATGGTTTATCAACGTTAGGTACTATGGCAGACTTTTCCCTCAAATAAAATATTTGAATAATTTTTTGAATTAAAAATTTGAATGAAATATTTGACTATTTTTCAAAGTAAATATTTACTGCCTTTTCCTGGGGGAGAATTACTTTCCTGCCTTATGACTCCAGGCTTATTCTAACCAATATCTGTGGACAGACAGAAGTTTAAAAAGTTCAACATGTGGCTTACCGTGTTTTGTCTTTTTTCTCTGTTATGGGAGCACAAATGTTCCAGATAGAAGTTATTTTGGTTGTCTAGGGCCTGGAGGAAAGATGGAGCTGAGACATAGTTGATCCTAGAATGAGACACATAGCATAACATAAGCAAGAAATAAACTTCTGTTATAAGCCACGGAGATTTGGGGGTTATCTTACTGCAGCAGAACCTAGCCTATTCTGACTGATATCTAGCTTATTCTGACCGATATAAATACAAATATTTGTGAATTTTGATTAATGTCTTATTGATATACCAATTACATATCCTATATGGACTTGGGGTTTTGTGAACTCTGAACTATATTTAATATTGTAATTGGTTTTCATTTATTTCTTTTTCTTACATGGCTTGCAGGAGTTTCACATATAATCAAGTATACCTGAAAGATACTAGTTGTTAAAAAGGAAAACAAATTTAAAGTAGCTTAAGAAATAAAAGACATTTATTAGCTTATGAAACTAAAAAAATTTTATGTAATTTTTTCATTATGCTTCAGGTATAGTTTGATCATTTTTTTCAATTTGCTCTTCTTTCCTCTGAATGTCGGCTTTATCCTCAGACTGTTGCAAAAATGCTTTACTACTTGCTTTCTTATTCAAATGGGAGATAGAAGGCTTCTTTTCTCCAAAATTTTGAAAAACAAATAACCTATCCTTTAATTGGACTGATTTAAGCAGTATGTCAGCCTCTGAAGAAACTTCCGTGGCTGGAGGAACCCTATGCACTGATTGACTCAGACCTGGGATACATGCCCATCCCTGGAGCTTGGAGGGCTATGCATTAATATGGAGAAGCTAGCTGCTGTAACAGATAAATTCCAAATTCTCTCTGGCTTAACACAACAGAATGAACATTTATTTCTCAGTCTTTTCATAGACTAATGTAAATGTTCTTAGTCCTAATGATTGGTTCACCTCCAAGAGGTTATTCAGGGATCTTAGTATCTTAGAGTTTCTCCATCATCAACACACAGCTCCAAAAGTTGCTGCAAAGAGAAAGAGACCTTGGGGAGGACACTTGCACTTCTTACTTTCTTTAGCCCAGGAGTAACCAGCATCTCTTCTGCTCATATTGTATTGGTGAGAACTGGTCACATGGCCCCTCTTAGGTCAAGAATGTGGTGAAATGTGAAATGTGGTCCTTGGTGGGCATTTGCTTCCCAGCATGCACTCACGCTGTAGAAGGGAGTATGAATCTCTGGTGGTCAGACAGCCGACTCTGCCACAGATGTTAATCCCACCCATGCCGCACAGAGGGAGAGGAATGGAGTGAATGTTGGGGAGGCAACTAACCATGTCAACCACACCAGGGAACCTGGTCTTGATGTCAGGCACACGTTGATTTGTGCTGAAGCAGATGTGTGAACCCTCTATTGCCATTGGACTCACTGATGTGATCAAAAGTCCATATATTATTTAAAAATAACTTCAGAAAAACAGTTTAAACTAGTAAATAAATAATTTCTTGTTAGATGTGAGGGTCCCTGTCTCTTGAGGAGCAGGTGAGCGCTGAGGCTCAGGTGGGGTACGAGGTAGGGTGCTCTTTCTTGGGGTCATGGTAGTGGTTGCAGGGGATAGACACCACCAGTCATATGTGGGAGGGCTGTTGGGGACGAAGTCAGGAGAATGTGTGCAAGAGGGTCACAAAGAAGGGCTATGAGCAGAGTGAGAACAATAGTATGCAGTCTGCATTGGAGGAGCCTTGAAGAATAAGACAAAGCAGAAGAGTAGAGAAGGCGAGTAGTTAGTTGCAAGGAGGCTATAAGACACTCGAAAAATGAGTCCAAATTCCAGCAGAAGACTTTGAAGTGCCCTCAGAGCATAGACAAGTCAATGAAAAAAAAATACAGTTCACTCTAATTATCTAAGAGTCTTAACTCTCAAGTCCTTTAACCTATATAAAGTACTTTGGAACCTTTTCTTATCCTTTAGGTTCAGATTAAATACTTCTTTTCCAAAGAGAACTTCCTTAGAATTTTCTCTGTTCTGCCATTGCTTCCTCATTACTGTACTCCATGTCAAAGTTGTAATCATTTGCCTACTTGTTTAGAGTCTATCTTTCATACTGGATTGCAAACTCCATGAGAGCAGAGTCTGTCTCCTTTGACTCCAGTTGCATATCCATATCCTGTACTATGAATAATTTTGAATGAATGGCATTTTTAATATTTTATGAGCTCATGGTTGTAAACATATAATGATTTGTTTAATTTGAAGGGTAGCTCCTCTAATCCAATCAAGATTCTACAAGTTAGAGAAAAATTATTTCAGATTTTAAAATTTAAAGATCAGGGGCGCCTGGGTGGCTCAGTTGGTTGAGCGTCCAGCTTCGGCTCAGGTCATGATCTTGCAGTTTGTGAGTTCGAGCCCCGTGTCGGGCTCTGTGCTGACAGCTCAGAGCCTGGAGCCTGTTTCGAATTCTGTGTCTCGTTCTCTCTCTGCTCCTCCCCCGCTCGTGCTCTCTCTCTCTCAAAAATAAATAAACATTAAAAAATTAAAATTTAAAGATCACATGTAACGGAAACATGATTTATTGAATTTCGTTGAGTGTATTTGAAATATAGTAAGATTTTTGCTGTTGTGTGATATTCTCCAATAGTCTCTAGGACATAGTGTCAGAGAACTCATTTTTTCTGGTAGGTCTTTATTTCAGAGTTTGAGGTCAATCGTTGCCCTTCAATATCTGAGGCCCAATGCAATGTGGCTGTAAGTCCTTAACTCTGGGGTCATCTTTGGCATTTCCTTAAATAAAGTAGATTTTGGCATCCACAATCTCCATCTTGGGCCCGCATCCAGTTATCTATTTCTGGGTAACAAAGCAACCCAAAACTTAGTGGTTTACAACGAGTTTATTATTATTTCTTGCCATTCTGGGTGTTGACTGAGTTCAGCTGGGTGGTTCTTACTTGGGGTGTTGTGTAGTTGCAGTCGGCACGGTGGCTGGATTCCTGGCGGAGCATCCCAAGATGTAAGGCTTTTTATGACCCAGCATTAAAGTCATGCTCTGTCACTTCTGCTGTTTCCTGTTAGTCATATATCATATATCATATCATATATCATAGGGCTAGCCCAGATTCAAGGGGAGGGGACTACCCAAGGGCATGAATATCAAGGCTCATGGTTCATGGGGGAGCATTTTGGGAGACTAGCTACTGCTAGTCTATTTAAAAAGGAACAGATCACAGTCTAGAATGCTAGGCCAGGTCCAGTCACACAGGAGTGTTTGCTCCATCCAGAGGTTGTCTTTGTTTGCTGTGGATCATGGTGGGAGCAGGGAGATGCCTTTCTCAGTGGATGCAAGTCCTGAGGGAGGAATCTGGAATTGCGACTGAAGATTTTCTGAAATATCAGGAGACCGATGCCAGGAGACCTTAACTCTTCCTCGTTTGCTGTATGGCTCACCTAATATAATCTGGGAGGCCAACCAAGTTTAGGATTAAAAACTTTCGAAAGTCTAAAGGTTCCAGGAGCTGTACTCTCCTGCTTGGCAGTTATAAACTGCTAAGGAGTGGCTGTACTGTATTCGGAAGTTCTTCTGACCCTTAGATTCAATAGATATAAATATCCTAGACTGGTTGGGATTTCTGGGCTTCTTCCTATCACTGAATTGTGAGCCTTCCCAATTGGTGTCTCATTTTTTTTTTTTTATAGTCCATGAAAAATGTATCCAGGCATTGTTTTGGAGTATTAGAAAAGAGTGGTAATGTTTGTCACAGTAAAATAACCCTTTTTTCTCTTAAGAGAAAAAGAGATTATTGCTAGGGGAGTTGTATAGGCATTGAAAACTTTGGTTTTAGGAAAGCATTTTATAAAGTTTCATTAAGTCTTTGTGGATAAGGTCATGAAAGTGGGCTGGGTGAGTTAGACAGTTGATGAAATAAGCATATCTTGAGGTCTGTGGATCTGTCAGGCTGGGGAGACTCTTTAATTGATGGCTGCAATAATCTGTCCTTCTTCCTATATTATTTCACATTGGTATCCATGACGCAGATGGAATACTTTTCAGATGACTTCACTGGAAGATATAGCCAATGCAAAAGATAACAAAATATGTTCCAAATTATTTTGTCAAACTGGAACTCTGCCCTGGGACCTACAAGGTGCCACTCAGTGGACACAAATGTAAAGTTGCTCATTTCGAATTAAAAAATCAGTGGCATAATTATGTGAAGGTTTCAGTGAAGAACGTTTAGTGGAACAGAAGCTTGTATCAGCGATAGCATGCGGCTTCTCCAAAGCTGACGTTATATTAGGGTGCAATAAAGAAATAAATTAGTTATGAAAATGACATGTCCCTTTATACTCTGGATTAGTCAGGGCATATTCAGAGCATTGTGCACAATGTTGGTTGCTGCTTTTGAAGGACGTTGACAACCAGAGTATATGAAGAAGAGGGTGAAAAAGATTATAAAGGCTTTGGAAGCCACATCAGATGAGAAACAACAGAACTGACTAGAGGTTGAATTTTACACATTCGGTGAATATTTGGACATTCAAGCTAAGAGAATGGGCAGCATTTTAGAATGCTCTTGAAAGATGGATCTGCTTCTGATAGTTAGAAAGGTGGAGGGGGGTGAAGCAGAGGAAATTTCATGAGCTGAATTCAGGAACTGTGAGCTGTGTCCAGGCAATGATGAACCATCTCTTTTATTTCCAGCATATGGCACATGGCAGGTAGTAGTGGGAGATGAGGCTATAAAAGTAGGTTGGGGCATGGGGCGCCTGGGTGGCTCAGTCCGTTAAGCGGCCGACTTCGGCTCAGGCCATGATCTCGCGGTCCGTGAGTTTGAGCCCCGCGTCAGGCTCTGTGCTGACAGCTCAGAGCCTGGAGCCTGTTTCAGATTCTGTGTCTCCCTCTCTCTGACCCTCCCCCATTCATGCTCTGTCTCTCTCTGTCTCAAAAATAAATAAACGTTAAAAAAAAATTAAAAAAAAAAAGTAGGTTGGGGCAGATGGTTCAAACCTTGAATGCCGCACCAAGGGGTGTGTATTCAGTTTGGTAGGCAAGCTGGAGTAATCCATGGTTTATAAACTAAGAATAATTACGGTAGTAAGAATAACGGTAACAATACTAATCTAAGCTAATAGGTGCTGTTCTAAGCTCTTATGTATAAGAACTCACTTAATCCTCACAATGGTCCTAGGAGTTAGACATTGCATATTATCCTCATTTCGTAGATGAGGAAATAGAGGCACAGACACACAGAAAGCTAAGTAACTTTCACAAAGTGACAGCATTCATAAATGGCCAAGTGGCAGCCTGGCCCTGGCCCAACGTGAGGCTCTTCCCATTCCTGGGAGCGATGCCCTGTGAGCCCACACAGGCCGATCTGCCTGCTCTTCGCTTCTGTGTCGTCCTCTCTTCCACACACAGCCCAGCCTGGACTAGCCTTTCACTCCTGACTTCTCCTTGGTCCTGCTCGACAGAAAAACAAGGTGCTAGTGATAGAGAAAGCAGATGATTTTAAAAAGTGATTAAGAAGCTGTGTTTACTTTTTGGGTTTCGAGGCCTTTCAAGTTTCGGGTTTGAATAGTGGGTCCTGGGTGGTGCATCCCTCCCGCCTCTGGTTTGCTGCCAAGAGTTGGGTGTGTCTAGCGCAGAGGAGTGATTTAAGAGTAATTTAAGCTTAAGTATTCCCAAATGAACATTACCCCAGTAGCACAAGGTTAAATTCTGGATTTGCAAGGCCCCAAGCAGACGTTTAAAAAAGAGACCCTTTGGCCCTTTGTTCACATCCCACTGATGTCTGGCTGCCTTGCAATTTTGGTGCTACTTGGGTGGCATTGGGGTCTTAAGAGAGAGGAAGGTTGACTGGAGCTTGGACCCTTCTACCCTCTGCTCCAGGCCCTCCGTTACCCTTACCAGTGAGGCTTGGTTAACAGTAGCAAGCTAGAGAGTTTAGCTATTTAAACGAGAGTCTGGGTGAGTCAGCCAGGGGATGTGGGCTTCATAGTGACTCTGATACACTTATTTGCACTGCTCTTTTACGAACACATTAGCTTAAAAACACTTCCTACAGCATGCCCTCAGAAACTCTGTAAATCGGGGATAAAACTTGTTCTATTAGCACTGACTGATAAACTTATGTTTTTTCCAGCAAAGTTGTGTGTGTGTGTGTGTGTGTGTGTGTGTGTGTGAGAGAGAGAGAGAGAGAGAGAGAGAGAGAGAGAGAGAGAGAGAGGGAGCACACGTGCACATGTGTGTGTTTGTGCTGTAGACACTGGGAATATTTAGTGTAATGACTCAGGTCTATTTATTTTGGGAGGACTAAAGTTAATTCCGTTAGTAATGCAAATTTCCCCTCCTGTAATAACACTTAAGGAGTGTGTGCATTTATTTGCTCCTATTGTCCCTGTCCTGAAGCTGGCAGTGCTGTATAGGCCTACTAAATGGCCCTTTGAGTGGCGGATTCTCTCTCACCTGAACTGTCGTGTGGACACCTAGCCACACCTTTTCTCAGCCCCTTTTTTTCTATGGTCACAGCTCTGTACCTCCTTCTTTCCTTTTCCTTTTTCTATCTTACCTTGTTTTCTTTCTGCCTGTTCACTCTCCCCTTGTTTTATCCTGTTTCTTCATTTTCCTTTTGTCCCTTTGTTTTGATCCCCAACTTTTACCTCTCTTCCTGAGTTGACGGACCCAAAACAAGGTCGCTTTACTCCAGGCACAGTAAGACCAGATCACTGGAAAAGGCGGATGAAGGTCCCCAACATTGGATGTTGGGATATTGGGGACTATCTTCCCAGTGGTTGATCTATACAGGGTGAGTGTGTGGATAATTTGCTCTGTGCTTCTTGTGGGACTGGGCAATGCCAAAACCTTGAGAGGAATATAATCCATGTATGATGTTGCCCCCACTCTTCAAGCACCCTTTGTTTCTTAACCCCATTTCTGTGGGCTGACGTTTTAGTGAGGGTAGAGAGTAGCCCCAACTACCGGCATTTTTCTTCTTTCTAATTCATTTAACACACACGCACACACACACATCTATCTTCTGCTAAGATGTACAAGTAGGAGATAAATGGCAACATAAGGATCATATCGTACTTGAGTTATATCATTGCTGACTTCCTGAGAAGCCTGTTCAAACGACCAGAGGATGTTAACTAAATTGACAATGTGTTTCTCTGAGGTGGAAGTGAGCAAAACATCTGCTTTTATAATAGTCTCCTTGCCTGGATAGGCATGTACTGTTTTGTTGTTCCAGAAGACTTTCAAGCAAATATACTGGTGAGTTTCAATGGCTTGGAACTTCCTGTTTTGTGATTTAAAAAAAATGCCTTTGCAGAATGGGTAATGTTCACAGAATTCTGTGTTACTTTAAATGTATCTTCAGTCCCCAGGTTATCACAGGAAAAGATTGATTAGGAAGCTGCATGGGCTAGAAAGCAGATGATAGGTCCATTGCCTTCCTCCTTTAGTGCATAGCATTTGTTGATACTATTGTGCAATACAATGGGCCTAGTGTTAGAGATTTCAGGGCCAAGAAATACAGAACATCGGATGGCCAAGCATCCTACAAAATGTGCAGAAAGTGCATACAAGATTTTTCCTTTTGATTTACAACGTTTGTTCAGATAGGGCCTCAGAAAACCTAACCAAAAAAAATAAACAGTTTTGGGATGAGCTAACTGAGATAGGTTAGCATGAATTCCATGAAGGATTTGAAGGACATACTATTTAACAATGATATTGGCAGAGAGAACAGCTTTTCTGGTGTTTGCACACGAGAGCTGTGATTCCAGTCAATCCACTGTTTAATTCAAAAGCACAAGCTTGGAGGGTCTGGAGCTGTATGTCAACCCCTGTACATAGTCTTGGCCAATGGCTTTCACTTCTTTGGACTTCGAGTTAGCCCGTCTGTAAAATGGAGCAATAAATATAATTTGTTTTTGGAAGGATTGCCTGATTGGTGGATGCTAGTTGGCTGGTGAGAGAGTGGAATACTTTGCATGAAGGACGCAGCGTCTTTGAACTTATTAGCCCAGATTCCGCATAAATCTCATGTCAACTCTAAGAGGTCCTTACATTACTGTATTCTGAATATTGCCTCACCGGAATGCTTCTAGGGAAGTGAAAAGGAAGGAGTGAGGCAAGATGACGGATGCATTTACTTGCTCTCCGTTCAAGTTGTGTCTGTACACTCCCCTCCTTTGCAAGCCAAGTGTGGGTGCAGACAAGGTCCCTGAACTCAAACAACTTGTGGAATCTGTGCTAAGTTCATGACAGAGAAAGTGTCAACGTGCTATCACTCTCCCTAAGATAGGAAAAATGGAAACAAAACAACACAGCAAAACCAGACACCCTCAGCCTTATATTTCTGTATCCTTAGCATGAGGTTTCCTGAAGCGTGGGGTGCGCACTCGAACAAAGAATAGAGTGATTTTGGTGGTTCACAGAATAGCCTTGAAGCAAGAAGTGGGAGAGTCATTTCCTTTCAAGCTCTCTTAGTTCTTCTAACAACTGCAAGAATAAATGCAGTTTAATACATGCTAATTTCTCTATTCAACGAAAAGAGAGGCTTAGATGGGTAATAGAATTTAGCTTGGATTTAGTAACATTGTTTTGCTTTCATTCTTTTTACCGTTCCCCCTATTATAGCAGATGATAGTGGTTTTCCATGAAGTTGTTCTTTTTTTTAAAATGTTTATTTATTTTTGAGAGAGCACAAGTGGGGGAGGGGCAGAAAAACGGGGACCGAGGATCTGAAGTAGACTTTCCTCTTACAGCAGCGAGCCTGATGTGGGGCTTGAACTCAGGAC
This sequence comes from Acinonyx jubatus, assembly GCF_027475565.1. Classification (NCBI taxonomy): domain Eukaryota; kingdom Metazoa; phylum Chordata; class Mammalia; order Carnivora; family Felidae; genus Acinonyx; species Acinonyx jubatus. The sequence goes on from NC_069384.1 coordinate 94,859,881, forward strand.
CACGAGATCATGACCAGAGCTGAAGTCGGATGCTCAGCTGACTGAGCCACCCAGGTTCCCTGAAGTTGTTCCTTTAAAATGAATTAGAGGGATAGAAGTGAATGCTTGAAGAAAATTATTAAGTACCCATTATCCAGGTGACACTGTCCAGGTGACTATGAAGGAGATACCAGGATAAGCAAAGTTTTGGAAGCACTTTAAAATATTTTTTTTTGGTTGAAGTATAATTGACATACAATATTATTATATTAGTTTCAGGTGTACAACATGGTGATTTAACATTTTATATACATTACGAAATGATCACCACAATAAGTTTACTTACCATCTGGCACCATACAAAGTTAACACCAGTCTCATTGTCTCTATTCCCCATGAGGCACCTTACATCCTCATGACTTATTTGTTTTACAACCGGAAGTTTGTATTTCTTGATCCCCCTCACCCATTTTGCGCACCCCCAAATCCTCTCTCCTCTGACAACCATCTGTCTGTTCTCTGTACCTAGGAGTACGGTTTTGCTTTGCTTTGTTTATTTGTCTTGTTTTTTAGATTCCGTATGTCAGTGAAATCATAGGTATTTGTCTTCCTCAGTCAGACTCATCTCACTTAGCATGATACCCTCTAGATCCACCCATGTTGTTGCAAATGGCAAGATTTCTTTCTTTTTTATGACTGAAGAGTATCCTATTGCATACATAGACCGCATCTTCCTTATCCATTCACCTATTGGTGGACGCTTAGGTTGCTTCCATATCTTGGCTGTTGTAAATAATGCTGTAATAAACATAGGGTGGCAGACACCTTTTGAAAGTAGTATTTTCATTTTTCCTTTAAAAATGTTTTTAAGTTTATTTATTTTTGAGAGCGAGAGAGAGAAAGAGAGAGAGACAGAGAGAGAACACACAAGCAGGGGAGGAGCAGAGGGAGACAGAATCTGAAGCAGGCTCCAGGTTCTGAGCTGTCAGCACAGAGCCCCATGCGGGGCTCGAACCCACTAACTGCTGTGAGATCATGACCCGAGCTGAAGTCAGATGCTTAACCGACTGAGCCACCTAGGTGCTCCGGTATTTTCATTTTCTTCAGATAAATATCCAGAAGTGGAATTGCTGGATCATATGCTAATTCTATGTTTAATTTTTTGAGGAATCTCCATACTGTTTTCCAGAGTTGCTGCACCAATTTACAGTCCCACCAACAGTCCCTGAAGGTTTCCTTTTTTCTACATCCTCACCAACACTTGTTTCTTGTGTGTGTGTGTGTGTTTAAAAATAGCCATTCTGACAGGTGTGAAGTGAAGTGACATCCCATTGTGTTTTTGATTTGCAGTTCCTTGATGATTAGTGGTTTTGAGCATCTTTTCATGTATCTATTGACTATCTGTATGTCTTCTTTGGAAAAGTGTCCATTTAGGACCACTGCCTGTTTTTTTAATTAGGTTGTTTTTTGGTTTTTGGTTTTTGGTTTTTTTTTTGGTGTTGAATTGGAGGAGTTCTTTATATTTTTTGGATATTAACTCCTTATCATTTATGTGATCTGCAAATATTTTCTCCCATTCAGAAGGTTGTCTTTTCATTTTGTTGATAGTTTCCTTTGCTGTGCAAACCCTTTTTAGTTTGAAGTAGTCCCATTTGCTTATTTTAGTTTTTGTTGCCCTTGCCTGTGAAGTCAGGTCCAAAAAAATATCACTAAGACAGAGGTCAAGGAGCTTACTGTGTATGTTTTCTTCTAGGAATTTTGTGGTTTCAAGTCTGACTTTCAAGTATTTAATCCATTTGAGTTAATTTTTGTATGTGGTATAAGATAGTGGCCCGGTTTCATTCTTTTGCATGTGGTTATCCCATTTTCCCAATACCATTTATTGAAGAGACTGTCTTTGCCCATTGTATATGTTTGCCCCCTTTGTCATTGGTTAGTTGATTATATATGTGAAGGTTTGTTTCTGGGCTCTCTGTTCTGTTCCATTGACCTATGTGTCTGTTTTTGTGCCAGTATCATGCTGTTTTGATTACTATAGCTTTGTAGTATAGTTTGAGATTGGGGGCATGTTGTCTACAGTTTTGTTTTTTCCTCCAGATTTCTTTGGCTGTTTGGGGTCTTTTGTGGTTCCATGCAAATTTTAGGATTCTTTGTTCTGGGAAAACGGCATTAGTATTTTGATAGCTGTTGCATTGAATCTGTAGATTGCTTTGGGTAGTATGGACATTTTAACAACACTAATTCTTCCAATCTGTGATCATGGAGTATCTTTCCATTTATTTGTGTCCTCTGCAATTTCTTTCATCAATGTCTTATAGTTTTCAGAGTATAGGTCTTCCACGTCCATAGTTAAGTTTATTCCTAGATATTTTATTCTTTCTGATGCAGTTGTGAATGGGATTGTTTTCTTACTTTCTCTTTCTCTCAGCACTTACAATCTTTAAGGGGCAAGGCTGGAATTTGAAGCCAGGGCACTGAGTCCAAACCTGAGATTGCTCTGTGGCATGCCTGTGTATCTGTACAGATGTGTGTGTGGCCCACCTAGACAGGCGATGTGGAGGACATCAATATACTTCACAAAGATGGATTTGGGGGCCTAATTCCCTGACAGTATGTTCTCTTTCCCCATAACTTGTAGGAATTAAGAGAAGAATGCCCTAAACTGTATTTCCATGCCTCATTTGACAATTCCAGGTGACTTTCTAGGGAAGTCAGTCCCTGAGTCTGAGCAGACCCCCGAGCCTGTTTTTCCAGAATTTTCTGCACCTGTGCCATGAGCAAAAAGTTTTGTGTTTTTAGAAGAGCTTTCATTATCCAAGCGTTTGGCTCTCCCTCACCCTCAGGGGCACAGTAGCTGCTGATGACTTTGCAGTGGCATGAGGGTTATGGCAGAAAGTTGCTGTGTATTTTCCCTGCTGTGGAGAGAAGGCAGGTCCTTCCTTCATTGCGTGGAGGGTATAACAAGCCACTCTCGCTCCATCTGCCAGTCGCGTTGAGGCTTGTGCAGATGGCCAGTGGAGGAGCAGGCAAGGACCCTCCCTTGGCAGGGCTCCAAGGAAGGGCTGGTAAAGGTGGGCTGGCAGGGGGAGCTGGCATTCTGCCGTTCTCGGGAGGCCCTGCTTTGATGGATAGCCGGGCAGCCTGAGCCACACAGACCACCCAGCAGTGGCTGAGGTGGCGAAGCATGTCCCCGTTAACTCCACTCTGGGCAGTGAACTGAAGAGGGAGCAAAGCCCAGGAAATGGGCCTTAGTGGTAGTGGCGGAGGCGGAGTGACCGGCAGCACAGCTCTCCGCTTGTCCCCAGCCAGTCAGTAGTTCCAGAAGCAATGTGCTCAGAATTGTAGTACAATAAGCCCGGAAAGGGAGACAAGCTTTCCAAGGAACATCACCTAGCTGCACGTTCTTGTACATACGTGGCCTTCTAATTTTACCCTTCAGAACACTTTTTCAGTGTCGCTCCCCAAATGTGGAAAAATGCTCTTGTTCCAACAGTAGACTCACTTGCCTACGGAGAAGAGCTGTTAGTTACTAGTTTACTATTCAGTGTTAATTGAGTAAACATTTAGGAAGCACTGGGGAGCAGGGGTGGGTGTGAGAACTTGGGCTGGGGTGCATTTTTGCCCTGGTTTTACATTTGTGCCTGGCCTTGAAGTTAGTCTTGTCAGGTCTTCTCCAGATGAGGCTATGCACACTGAATCAGAGATGCGTGGGGGTTTGAACAAAGCTCACGGTAAAACTTTGAGCTCGTGTTCCATTACAAAACCATCCTGTCTAAATGGTATTGTGGCCTTAGAAAATGTGTAAATTGAAAAAAAAAAGAGAGGGAGGGAGCCAAACCACAAGAGACTCTTAAAAAGTGAGAGTAAACTGAGGGTTGATGGGTGGTGGGAGGGAGGGGAAAGTGGGTTTGGGTATTGAGGAAGGCACCTGTTGGGATGAGCACTGGGTGTTGTACGGAAACCAATTTGACAATAAATTTCATATTAAAAAAAAGAAAATGTGTAAACTTTATATTTATATGCATTTTTACAATACAAAAAAGCATGTGTTTATTACCTGTACCCACGGCAAATATACCATGCTTTTTGTAAAGGCATTTTGTCCTTCTTTTCCTCCTAATCCAGTCATCTCGAGAAACTTAGAAACAACAACACAAACAGACAGGCAGACAAAAAACAAAAACGGTAACAACAACCCAAAAAGCCAAACCTACAGAAAAGAAGTTCCAACCAGGAGGAAGAGAATGATGGGGAGAGGGTAGTGCTCTTTATGGATTAAGTGCTTTGGCAAGTGAAAGGCCGTGGGAATCCACTCTGCTTCTGCATACTGCTAGATATGTGTGCCAATAAGCTAGACTTTATCTACTAGTAGGATGTTCATCCAAGTGCAATGGCCAACAAGGCCTGCTATGTGTTTCTGTAGTCTGGATTCTGTTCTTCAGGACCCAGATGCCAACTTTCTGGGGTGCCAGGGCGCCTGTGCATTCCAATCTCTGAACCTTTGCCTGTGTTGTGTCTCTAGCATGGGCCAGGAATGCTCCTCTCTTTGAGCCCCTTCTGAGAGCTCTGAATTATCCTTCAAGGCCCAGTAAACTTGTCACCTCTTCTTTGCAATCTTGCTGGATCACCTTCACAGCACAAACCCTGCGCTCCCACTGCACCATGGAAGGAATGGTTTTCCCCTGAGATGCTTAGGTGCTTTTTCTTGTACCTTGAGAATGTATACAGCCAGCTGTTTGTGTCTCACCATGCCATGAGCTTCCTGTACAAGGCCACATCTTATTCATCTTTGCATCCTTAGCCAAGTAGCTTGCAAAGGAAAGGTGCTCCATAAATGTTAAATCTAATTGAGTCCTTGAATAAAATGATGAGTGTAACCTCTAACACTATAAAAATTAAACAAAAACCCTCAGAAGCAACAATGTGCACTAAAAATTAATTTGAAAATTTCCTTCCCTATACTGTTAGCAAAGTACTTTACTTTTATAGGCCTCTCCTGTGCTATAAAACTCCTGAATGCTCTAAAAATATTTTAAAAATAGGCATTTAGAACCTCTTTAATGAACTACTTCCAAATGTGGCTTAGATGTTTGAGGCTTTCCCCGCAGCAGGTGTAAAACCAGCCGCTGGAGCTGAAGACCGGGAAGCTGGGAATTCCTGGCCCAGAGATGGAAAGGTGGTACAGGTGTCAGGTGACACGTTCTTGGGGGAGACCCCGGTTAAAGGGCCGAAAGCTCTCTCGGGGGGTGCTCTTTGGTATGGAGAGCTGCTTCCCCAGCTCCTGCAAAGTAGTTGGTACATCTTGAATCCTCTTCTGACTCCAACTTGGTGTGTGTGCAGGCATCTTGCAGGCTTCCCACTCCACCTGCCATCCGACCACAGCGCCGCTCAACTCCGGAGTGTAAATCACGGCTTTCTCTACCGCCTCATAGAAATGCGCATTCATTCTCGTCCCCTCTCCTTATTTCCTAATGGCCCTTGTTTATAAGTGCTTTATGGTAAAGGGTGTTTGAGAAAGCCATTAGTCTGTCTCACAAGTTAACGGTCAAAAGAACAAAGGCTGCTGTAAAATAGAGCAGGAGACAAAAAACAAAGAGGTCCGTGTGGACCAAAAAGGAAAGACTAATTATTTTATTTGCTTCAGGAGTTTAGCTTGAAATGCTGCCATTAGAATCTATTGTTATTAGGATCCCAATGTTACATCCCAACTTCAATTGAGGTTGTGATGCGTGCTTTTTTCTCATGTGAGGAATCACAGTTTTATATTTTATTAAAAAAAATAACCACTTCATCTTGGGTTAATCTACAACTTATGTATGAATATCTAAGTATTCTTCTTATGCATGGCTCCTGCCAATGTGTATTGAGTGCAGTGTGGAAAAGTGTTCATTAAGCTGTGAGGTAAGGTCACTCTGTATCAGTTTCAGGGATGACCATGTGAATAGTGAGAAGCCTGATAGCTGTGCTTGTATCTTGGCAGCAGATGGCTTTTCACTCTTGCCTCATTCCTCAGAGGTTCTGCAAAAGCCAACCACATAAAATGACTTTCACATCTCCTTTCAAACCTCACGATGCAATGCCATTTTTGTTGGGCCATGTACACCTGATTTCACTAGAATCCGGTCTCGTAAAACTGTCAATGCATCCTTTCACAAGAACACATTAGCATTGTTTAAAGGGTTGTGCATCACTTTTTTGACCGCGGTAACTCGTTATAAGCAGAACGTAAAAGGGTTAATTGATCAGTCCTCCTTTAAGGTGATACAAATCCAGGTTGACATCAGCAATTTTAGTGACACCTTGAGCACTGTCATAACCCTCATATAGCACTGTGCGGTGTGTGTGTGTGTGTGTGTGTGTGTGTGTGTGTGTACTTACAAGGGCAAGATGCCTATGGAGACATATTAAGAACTGAGAAAGGGAAAGCTCCAAATTATTTGGAAGATTGGGAGTGAGAGAAGTAGGGAAGTAGGGATAAGATGGGAGGGAAAAAATACAAAAGAAACCTTAAAATTCACATAGAATTGTTAAGGGGCAGAGAACAGACATCCAGAATCTTGGAGACTCTCAACATATCTGAGATAATCAGGTAAAGATGGAATTCCGAAGTCTTTTCCTGGAAAATAGGTGTTTTACATGTAAGAGAAAGGACAACTGTTTAATCCTTTAAAACTTGAAATTGCTGCTACCTGAGGTGGGGGGAGGGGAGGCTGGTGTGGAGGACTGTCACCGGGCAAACCTCCCAACCATCTCTGCAGGGGAGTTCAGTTCAGGGACCTGATGGGAAGAGTCGAAGCCCTTTTTGTTGAGTGAGAGGGAGAGACACAGTTATAGATGTGACATTTTCTAAGACTTTGTGACTTGCCAAACTCTCCATTAGCTACTTTGAAGGTGAATGTGTCAACACAACAGGACATTCACTTATCCCCTGTACCCAATGATGGTGAACTTTTCAGCTGGGCAAAGTCAGCTTATAGCAGGCAGACAGAGACATTTATATGGAGTATACAATAGTGCCACGGAAATTCTCTAATATAGTGTAAGCAATAAAAATAGAGATGAGTCTTCGGTTTGGGGAATTGAGGATCAGCTACACAACAAGTACAAGAAGATATAGCTAATGTTATAAACACAATCCTGTGTTTTATCCTATACTTTTTCATACTCCAATTTTGACCCAAGGACAAAAATCTCAGGAAAATATTAGGAATGTTTTTGCTCTTTGTAACCATATTTTACATACATGAACTTATGAATAGAATGAGCTTTTAGAAGTAGAATTGATAACTGGCTGTTACATACCAAGTAGTACCTAATGCTTTTTTTTCCCAGTATGCTACTTTTTGGATGGATAATTTTTTTGATAATCAGTTTGAATTGTCTGAAATGGGAAGTTCGTATTTATCCTATTCTCTGTGCTTCAGACTGTCCCTGCCAATGTGGGAATAGCCTCTGATTGCTTGTCCTGAAATTGCCTTGAAATTCTCAAAGGAAATGAAGCTCACATTGCCAAATATTTTTACTGGGTCTAATGATAGATCACCTGAGTGTATCCTTCCTTAACAATTAACTTCAATTTAGAAGACATTTAGAGTCTTTTGGAAGACATTCAAGAGCGAGTGGAGTGATTTGTGGAAAGACTGAATTTCAGTCTTTCAGATGAAAGATGATAATGGGATTGAAGTCTTTCCTTCTGATTTATTATTCGTGTTCCCATTTCTCACACAGTGAAACTTCATGTTTTTCAGCGAGCTGAGCTTGCTTCATTCCCACAGCTGGCACAATGATTAGAGGGTCCGGTGGCTTTATGGGCCCTAGGTTAAGACTTGTAAGTATATTTAGCATGTCATAGGTAAAGCCTAAGAGAAAACTGTTGTGGAAACAGCTTTAACCAGGCAAAGAGTAAGAGTGAGAAGAAGGCATTAAATAGGAGATATATATTTCATCATCTAGGATGAGTATCATTTCAGAGGAGGTGTGAAGAAAAAATAAGTTACGTGTAAGGTAAGGTAGTTGGAAAATAGAGAATCCCCAAATTAGAAAAAAAGAATCCAAGTGAAACCATTGCTTTTCTAAAAAATAACCCCAGTATTAATTTGTTATGTGCCAAATGTTTGTGACTGCCTTTTGGGAACTATGTGTAGGCTTTGCTCACCACAGCGGTGAAGAAACCACACTACTGCCTCCTTAAGCCACAGTTCTTTTCAAGGATGGGCCTCCTCATCCCTGAGCTCTGGAACTTAGAAGGGTTGGGAGCCTCTGGGATGCTCAGAGATTTCAATCTTGATGAGAAATTCCTTGTCAGCGACAAGTTGCCATAAAACAGGGCAGTTTTCCCAGAGGGGCTGGTAAAAAAAAAAAAAAAAAAGAAACAAAAAACAACATGCATTAGTGAAGCAGAGCAAGGGGAAGATACTGCTGGGTTGAGCTGTCCAGTCAGAAGTCGAAATGTTTGTGCACACCAGACAGTGTGTCTGGCTACCTCGTGGGAGGGTCTATGTTTGGTCTGGGAAAACAGTGCCCTGTTTACCACCAGGGAAGGCCTATGAGTGAGTAACAATGACCAGGCCCCAACAGCCGGAAGAGGCTCCTTTATAAATGGCTGTCTCATTTAGGTTGAGAGGGAGTGTTTTTCAGCTTTGAGGTAGAGCAGTCCAAACAGCTGCTTCTGTCAGAGGGTAGCACACGGGTCTGCGAAGCCGTCCGCTTCCATGGCCTTACCTTGCGTCGGAAGGCGGCCACCTTCTTGGTGGTGTTGCTGTGGCCATATATCAGTTGTCTTTCAGTTTCCTTTCCTGGGGCGTCCTCAGGGGACTCTCTGCCATCGTGGAGCGGTTGGCATATTCTGCAGGGCTGCCCCATCAATTCTCACTTTCCAACCAGAGACTTTTTGACACAAATACCAAAGAAGGAAGTGTGTCTTACTGTCCAGTTATATAAAAGCTGGTGCTGGTCAGCGTGTCCATAATTAGTTATTTCAGCTTTTTGTAGAAGGAGGGGGGCATTTTCTTGAAGTCGAGCAGAGATCTGGCAGTTTCCCGGTTGTGAAATTCTATTGACAAAGGTGTTAAGCGAAGGGCAGAGTAACGTGGTCTGCTAGGCCCCTGCACCTTCATCTCTGACCTGGGCATGTGTCAGGCCCATGCTGAACTGACCAGAATGACTTTGATTTGATGGCCGTTAAAGGTCAGGCACATAATGGGATCAGATGTGTCAGTGGAGGTGAAGTACATAGCATAATAGATTGATGGTAATTAAGTAGTTGTGTTTAATAAGAGTCCTCAGAGTTAAAGGCAGTGTTGGACGGAGCAGCTTGGGAAAGGAACGAGAAGCCATGAAGAACGGCGGTGGGAAATATGTCAAGAAATAATCTTTTTGTTCCATAAAGGAAACACCAGAGGAAGTGTGTGTGTGTGTGTGTGTGTGTGTGTGTGTGTGTGTGTGTTTGCACATGTGAACATTTGTGTTTTAGGAGACCCTGCATTTTTTTTTAATTTATTTTTTTATAGAATTTGGACACATTTTAAAAAATGTGAGAGAGGGCACAGAGAATCCCAAGCAGGCTCTGCGCTGCCAGTACAGAGCCCGATGGGGCTCAATCTAAAACCTGAGCTGAAATCAAGAGTTAGACACTTACCCCACTGAGCCACTCAGGCGCCCCTGGTATTTAATTTCTACATAAATCTTGAAAATCCTAGAATTAATTGTTTGATCGATGAAAATTGTGTAGTTTTAGAAAGTGATAATTCTTCAATAATGCTTAATCCTATTACTGCGACACATTTTCATTTAATGAGAGAGCACATTGAACTGGAATATATGAACTGAAGCAGTTTCTGAGTGTTATACTATCACACATTTTCAATACGATTTTTGTCAGTTTGCACAAACCATCCACGGATTTATATGTGAATTATCCAGGTTCAGTGTAGAATGGCTAGGTGTTGAGAATGCAAACTGCTAATCGGGACTGTGTTGACCACACCGCCTAGTAACGAAGAGGCCAGCTGAGGGGCCTCACAGCCAACCTGCACGGTGACTTGGCAAGTCTCAAGGGTGCGAGCTTCATTTAGTTTCCTCCCCAGTTCTCTGTGCCACAAATATATGTGGAAGAAGCATTCTGGATTTTAGGAATTCTGACTTCACTCTTTCATTCGGTCTTTGGCTCAGCAAATGAACTCCATCTGGAAGCAGAGCCGAATTGGGAAAAGATTGTCAAGTAGATATATATATTTTTTATGAGTCATCTGCCATCCCTCCTTCTGGTGACCATGACCTGGGCAGTCTGACCCCAGAGCCCGTGCTCTTAACCACTCCGTTATACTGTCTGAAAGTCCTCCAGAGTATGGCTTGGTTTCATGAGTGCTTGATCTTATCTTTGAAACTCTGGAGGCAGCACAGTGCCAGGTACACAATTGGAGCCCCATAAATGAAAGGTGATAGTCATTTAATCAGATTAGCTAATTCCCACTCATATTTAGCGAGACTATTCGTTCTGACAAAAATGTCTCAAGAATATGGTGATACAGTTTTTGCACATAGGTGGAAGTCGATATGTTGTATGAGCTGTATTGGTCTGGTGCCACACATAGCTTCAGGCACAGAGCTGTCTACTTTTGCTTAGTCTGAAAGTATTCTCTTGGTAGCATATGGCCCCACAAGTAATCAGGGTTTTAGATACATTGCCTTGTGGCTGGAGGTGAGGTTGGGCCAACCTTGCTTTTTTTAAAGAATGAACTGACTATTGGAAGAAGCTGAGCAGGGCCCCTTGGTGGGGGAGATCTGTTGTCGTGGGACAGCTCAAAATATTTAGTATGGAGAAAGAAGGTTTGGAGCTCTTGAAACACAAATTGTCAGCGTTTAATTTTTTTTAATGTTATTTATTTTTGAGAGACAGAGATGCAGAGCATGAGTCAGGGAGGGACAGAGAGAGAGAGGGAGACACAGAATCCGAAGCAGGCTCCAGGCTCTGAGCTGTCAGCACAGAGCCCAACGTGGGGCTCGAACCGATGAACTATGAGTCATGACTTGAGCCGAAGTCAGACACTCAACTGACTGAGCCATCCAGGCACCCCACAAATTTTCAGCTTTTAAACATGATGGCCAGTGTCCCATCTCTTGTCAGCCTTAAGGAGGTTTCTTCTTTTTTGTTGGGCTTTGCTTTACCTCTGTGTCAGTGCCAGCAGGTGATGGTGGTATTTGTGACAATGCAGACCACACTGCAGATGTTTTAAGCACCTATTTATAAGGAATCCAAGAAGGGTAAATTAACATCTCCTACCTGAGCTTGTTTATTTTTCAAAAACCTTTATAAACAATCAAACGAATCAAACAGCTGTTCTGCCGGCAGCCACTACTGATGGCTAATGTTTATGGAGTAGTTACTCCATGTCAAGCATTGTGTTCCAGATTTACAGGTATTAATACACCTAATTCTCACAACAACTCAATTGTGTGGATGCTATTAATATGCCCATACTGTGGGTTAGGAAACTGATATACCGAGAGCTTAAATAAAAATCTCAATTGTTAATTTCCTAACCTTGTTAAGGTTAGGAAATGTCAAATGGAGTGAAGTTTTAAGTGAACAGGAAAACTCCTCAATTCTATCTGATATACTGGACTATTTTATCTATTTTAATTCCTTGACAAGGCCGAATCTTTAGCTGGAGTAGATACCTTAGGCTTTCTGAGCTGAAAAGGAATTTCGAAGGCAGTTGGCCCATGGCATCAGTTCGTACCTGTCTTCTGTATCAGACTGTGTTTTTCATGTTAGTTTTTCATTTTCAAAATAGCACAAAATTATAGTGTGTAGTATGTTCTATCTCCTTCCATTTTACAGAAGCGAAAACAAAGACACTTCAAAAACATTATTTTAAATGGATCTCATGTCCTTGTCAAGTACTTATCGCTAGCATTGGCTGCCTTAGAATCCTTGGTGTTGGGGCCTGGACCTTTGCTAGTTCCCATGAGCCTGGAGTCTGGCTGCACCTTGATAAAGGTAAGAATAGGTGTTATCAGCCTTTCATAGTCACCCTCACTAGGGCATTTTGGCTGTGGTTACTTCCTGAGCCCATGGAGACAACCTTGGCTGAATCATTTAAAGCACTTTTTAATCACAACCAAGCACCTTATTTCACCAAAATAACTCCTTTTAAAAGTGTCCCAACCTGATCAACAGACAAGCATCAAATGGCGATAGAAAAGCTGGAAACGGACATCGTAATTAGATTGGTAAACTGAAAGAACGGAATGATTTAGCAGTGACTGAACATTTGGCAAAGAATTCCTCATCAGGCTGCATCCCAACTCTTTCAACAGAGGAGGGAGGAATCTTCTGAGAACTGTTTGAAATAGTGGAACGGTAATTAAAGCCCTTCGTCATTCATAGATAGGAAGCAGAAATGAGTGTATTTGCCAAATATGTCTCTATGGGCGTTGGGAGCCAGAGGGTTGCAATGGAAACAGACCTGTTGAAAACCAAATAAGATGAACACTGGGGAATACAAAAGAAGGAAGGAAGATGACCATCACTCTGGCCCTCTGAGCCTTGTGTTAAATCGAGAATTCTGTCCCCTTCTAAGAATAAGTCTTCCAGTATTCACTCCAGGAAGTCCCATTGCTTCAGCTTGGATGGCTAATATGAAAAACAAAGCAATTGTTTGTTGACACGTTATTCTAGCAGGTGCAGTTCCATTTTAAACAAGAAGCTTCTATTGTTTTCAGGAATCATGTTGATGACTGTCTTAGAACATGAAGGGCTGGTTCTGTGGAGTGGGAGTTGGGGGGGGGGTGGAAACACCAGGGTGCTGTTTTTCACGTTAGCCTTTGGGTCTGATAGTTCTTATCTTCTGTACACTTATGACTAGCACCCCCTAGAGGTTTATGAAAGGTTTTAAAAAGGAAAACAAGTTCCTATTTATAAATAATTTTTAAAAGCCAGATTTTCGTGTTGGGAGGAAATTTCTTGGGCAGGAGGGGGCCAGTAGGGCTGTGTAGATGTTGGTTTGGTAACCAAGAGACATCTGGGGATGGAGGCTACACTCGATTTATCACCTTTGGTTTGGAACAGGTCAGTCAGCAAAGGCGAGGGCCATGTTGGCTAACAAGTGGGAAGTGACTTTGGCACTGCGGTCGGTGGTGACCGGCCTTTGCTGAAATTACTAGATACCTGATGCCCAGTCTTCCCCGCAGGGCAAGCGAGGGCAGAGAGCGTGAAGGAAGAAGAGTGAGAGCAAATCTCGGGGTACTTCCTTGTTTTATGAGCACACAGGAGGGGAAGGGCCAGGAGGGCCAAAGGCATCCAGGTCTCTCCTTCCTTTTGTGTAGCAGTGACACATTGCCAGCCAGGCCTTATTTGTGAGTGTGGAACTGTGTGAGGAGCTCCGCGTGATTTATGGGCAGCATGGAGCAGTAATCCCTCCCCTGGCTCTCTCCTCGGCCTTCTCGGCACAGCGGCACTAAATATCCAGCCCGACTGGGGATGCGCTGCCGCTGGTGCACTCCTGAGCCGGGGCTGTGTTAGCCTCGCAATTTACTTTTTCTAAACCACGATAAATTCAGGCACAAATGGCAGCAAAATTAACTGTGAAAATGCCACTGTATTTTGCAGGCTAGTCGCTCTTGTTGGCTCAGATCTGGTTTGGATTTTAAAGCTGATTGTTTTAACTAGAGAAAGAATGGATCTCTTTTTTTTTTGTTCCCCCTCTTCTTCCCTTCCTTCCTTCCTTCCTTCCTTCCTTCCTTCCTTCTTTCTTTCTTTCTTTCTTTCTTTCTTTCTTTCTTTCTTTCTTTCTTTCTTTCTTTCTTTTTCTTTCGTCTTTTCGTCCTTTCGATGTTTAGCCGAGTGATGGCCATCTTTAACAAAATGCAGCTACTAAGTGGAAGAAGCAAACCTTTTTCCTTGAGAGGACAGTGGCTTTTAATTAAAATATGTGAGCCCGCTATATGGTCTGCGTTAGGTTTCATGATCTTCTGTGAGAAATGCTCATTTATTTATATGCACTGAACAAATATTTAATCGATGTCTGCTCTATGTCCCACATGCAGTGGGGGCGCAAAATGTAAATTCATATTATGAAACTGGAAGTATTCTGATGTTTTTAGGTCAGTTACGTTTCCGTGGTCGTGAGCCGTGCCATAGTTTACTTATTAGCTGTTGCTTGAGGATCTAGTGCTATCAGCTATCTTTTATCCTTTCTGTTTTTGCTAACGGGAGATGAAGTAGTAACTGGTTAAGGTTGACAAATTATATAAAAAGCTACTGGGCTGTTGTTTTTGTCCACGTTGATGCCCACATGTCTTCGATGACTCCTCCCTTTCCCATTAGAGGATGACATGGTACACAGCAGTGTGGTACTCCAGACCATGCCACACACCAAAGATGACTTCCCATTCCCACCTCAATCTCCTATCTTGTCTCCCTTTTCCCTCAGGTTTTCTGTGAAGGTCATACAGACTCACCTGCAGTTCCCTGACTTACCAGCTGTGTCCATGCTCTGCCATACCCAAGGGCTGGTGGCTTTAGCAGAGAACTGAAGGGCTAGTTAGAGCAAACAAGATAATGGAAAGTGTGTGTGTGTGTGTGTGCGTGTGTGTAGTTCAGACTGGTCTTGTCATCTTCTTGACGGACTTTCATAGGCAAGTCACTTACTGCTTCTGTGTTGAAATTTCTTTATTTGTAAAATGAGATTAATAATCTGCCATAGGCCCAATACGAAGGCTGAATGAGATGATAGATATGAAATTGGTTTCTCAATGAGATGGCTCTGACCAGGAAGGAAAGAGAGTTTCAGGAAGTGAAGAAGAAAAGCCATGGGGAGAGGAGTACTTTGGAGGACAGAGCCTAGAAAGAGCCCCATGTAGTGGAGCCTAGGGTCAGAGGCAAGGGTACGGAGAATGAAAATCTATTCACCTTGTAGGAAAGGGAACATAGTTGTTTCAAGACATGGCCTGGGGCCAGTAAAGTGTCAGCATTTCAGGGCTTGAAATATTGTGCATGAATCTAAACGGTTAGCCTCCACGCTGACAGCAGGTGGGCCGCTCCTTCTTAGGCTTGAACCATATACTGGGTAGGAAATCCCTTCTTTTCATAGTCCTGCTCCTCTCAGTAGGCCTCATTCTGGCCAATACGAGGTAGGTTCCAACCGACCAAAGTTGTTCAAAGAAGGGAAAAATCAATGACATTATAGCTCACATTCTATAAGCTCTTTCAGCTTTCCTTGAATTCCGTCTTTGGTTGTTGCCTCTAAAATTTTGCGGTCAAGTTTATTAACCTCATTTGGCACAGCAGAAGGCACCAGGTGTAGCTTTTAATCTGATGAGCCCACACTCTTGTTACTCAAAGTGTGGCCCATGGATCAGCAGCATGTGCGTCACTTGGGAGCCTGTTAGAAATGCAGAATCTCAGGTCCACCCCAGACCTACTGAACCAGAATCTGCACCTTAGCAAGATGCACTGGTGATTTATGTAATCACTGACGTCGGTTCAAGAAGACAAACCTTACCCTGTGCACATGCACCCACACAGACACATATATATTCATTATGCAAACAATTAATTTTCATCATAAAGATTACAAAAAAATACAAAGATACATAAAAAAATTACCCAAGGTCTTGCCTCTGTTAATGTATCCCCACTTATCTTTGTCTTTTAATTGAAAAAGTCTAGACTTTTTTGCGAGGGCACAAGGAAACCCATTCCACTAGCAAGCCACTCCCACATCTTCAAAAAATACAGTGTTTGACTAATTGCTGCTTGTAATGGGGGAGGAGGAAGAAAATAAAATTAAAATAGAGACATAACTGTAATTTCTTTTGCATCATAGGCCTTTAAACCTTATAAGACACTGGGGAATCGAATTGATTAACTTCAAGCCTTTATACACTCATTTTAATTCTTAAATTTTGCCGAAGAGTGTCATAAACAGACTGGGTATCCCGGATAGACTCAGGGCTCTCTGCATCTGAGGTTCAACAAACTTATTTCATCTGTAAGAGGAAGTTGATGGGAAAACATGTACCAGAGTTTTCTTCCTCCTTTGAGCAGTCTACCTAAAAAGATTAATTGGCCCAACTCTAAAGGATGGCTTTGTAAGAGTGTGTGTGTGTGTGTGTGTGTGTGTGTGTGTGTGTGTGTGTGTTTTAAAGCAGGGATTGGGTAGTGTAAGTTGGAACAATATTTTCTTGTGTTGAAGCAGAATTCTTTGAACTTGAGAAAGGACTGATCTTGGTGCTCCTTTTCAGCTTCAAGGAATGAATTTCTTCTCTAAGCCCCCTATCTCTTCTTCAAACTTCCTAATAATTTAATTCACCAAACCAGGATGACATGAAGCTTTGCTTGCTGCCTCCAAGCTCCCTTTGTACACTTTCGAGGTTTCGAGGTTTCTTAGCAATTGGCATCAAACAGACAGCATGCTTCGGGTGTCTGCCTTGCGAGCAGGAGCTGGTCCTGGGGGAGAACCAGCAAGTGTGCGACAACACTGAGCTCTTGAGTGATGGCAACCCACCCACCCTTGCCCGCCCTCCTCCAGCTTCAAGGGCTAGCAGGCTGGGCCATTCTAGAAGATTTGGAAAGGAGCCACCAACTGGAATTATTGAACAATTGCTCTGTGAAACTTAAGATAACACTTTGTTCCACCACAGTGGAATTGCTGTGTGACAGAAGGAAATTATCTGTTTAGTTCTTGATTAACATTTATGTGAGAAAAACAAAATTAAAGTTGATGGTATCTGGTCCAACAAATGCTTGTATTTACTTTAAAGAACAAATATTAACTCAGCACTTTTGTAGGGTGAATGCAATCAACTTTGGAGGATTTATTGTTTGAGTTCCAATTGGAAAAAAACCACACCCAAACCCCCAAAACTAACAACACCCTTTAAGATGCCAGTGGAGTGCCTGCTGGCTTCCAAATTAAGTTCCCTGAAATCAAGATTTCTGGAAACAACAGGGTTATGAACATACTGGTATAAAATAGTCCATCTCTATGCATAGTTGGCAGGTAGGTATGTGTGGGGCGATTTTATGGATGTTTACTTATTTTTAACAAGTAGAAAAAGCTGAACAAGTCTTAGTGAGTTTGTTATAAATGCCCCAATCAAATTGATAAGGCAAACATCTTCCCACTAATATAAAAGTAATCTCAGCAGGGCTTGTAGTAAAAATGCTAGTATAAGTAACTTATAATCCAGCCTCAAAATAAAGAATGAAATTCATGTGTTCATTTATCTGGCTCATATTACCATGCCCTTCCCCCACCGTGTATAGGCACCATCTTGGGCCAAATGGGAGATTCTGTGATGGATAAGACAGCGTTCCTGTCTTAACAACTGTAAAGTTTGCTAGGGGAGACATGAGCACAGTGAATACAAAGCATTTTGAGAAAGTGAAACCAAGGTAACAGCCGTATCTCTAGTCTGCCTTTCTTCTGTTTAAGTATAGGGTCAAGCATTTGTGGAAAGCCAATTTTTTTTTTAAGGTCTATTTTTGAGAGAGAGGGACAGAGTGTGAGTGGGGGAGGGGCAGAGAGAGAGAGAGAGAGAACAGAGGATCCAAAGTGGGCTCTACACTGACAAGAAGAGAGCCCAGTGCAGGGCTTGACCTCATGAACCGTGAGATCCTGACCTGAGCCGGAGTCGGACGCTTAACTGACTGAGCCACCCAGGTGCCCCAAAGCCAATGTGTTTTATAAACAGATATATAGTGCTTGACACTTACATAGAACTTACACTATGGGCCAGAGACGTTCTAAAAACTTTGAAGACGTGAACTCATCTAATCTACGTTTATTGACCCCCCATTATACAGATAAGAAAATTGAGGCATGGAATAACATGCCAAACTCAGTGGCTGAGAAAGATTTGAACTTAGCAGCTTAGCTCTGGAAAACTCCGAAGCACCGTGCTATGCTGTGTTTCCAAAGTGGTTGCACACATCAGTATAAGCTAAAAAGAAGTGTGAAAAGCTCACTGCTTATTAGCTGGCAGATTTGTTTCCATCATTTAGGCCTGCACAGTTACAAAATACATGCTTGTACCTTACTTCTCAATGAGTGATATGCTCTTGAACCATGGAACTCAAACTGCTATGAACATTTGAAAAGAAACATGAGGAAAAGTTATCCAAGGGAATCCAGCATTTGTAATGTGAAGACTGTCTTACAAAATAAGCACCAAGGGTTATGTTTATCTGTTTTAAAGTTTAGAGCTTTCTTTCTTTTTTCTAATTTTTATTTAAATAATTTTTTAATGTTTATTTAGTTTTGAGAGAGAGACACGGAGCACGAACAGGGCAGGGGCAGTGGGAGAGGGAGACAAAGAATCTGAAGCAGACTCTAGGCTCTGAGCTGTTGGCACAGAGCTTGACGTGGAGCTCAAACCCATGAACCGTGAGATCGTGACCTGAGCCAAAGTTGGACAATCAACCGACTGAGCCGGGCACCCCTTTCTTTTTTTTAAATGTTAGGCGTTTGTATTGATTTTATTGATTTGAAATAAACCCAGTGGTATTTATGCACAAGGGTAGTTCCTAGCCTTGATTTTGGAGAAAGATTTACTACGGGAGGAAGAGCAAAACCTAAAGCTCCGTGTGAGTGGAGGAGGAATACTGGACAGGGATCTTCAATAACCTGGTGCTTCATTGAGGGCATGGGAGATGACTTATTTTTATCTTGAAGTTTTCTGAGTATTATACTCATCAGAAATTCCCATGCTTTAGTGTGTGTGTGTGTGTGTGTGTGTGTGTGAGAGAGAGAGAGAGAGAGAGAGAGAGAGAGAGAGAGAGAGAAAGAGAGAGAGAGGGAAGGAACGGGAGGGGAACGGAAAATAAATGAAAAATCTTATGGCGGAATGAGATAAAGTAATGGATACATCAGTTCATCCCATTCTTATAAGTGAGAAAATCGCAAGCGCCATTAAAAAAAAATCCCTTTAGACATAAAAGGGAAAATAAGACCAACTTGTCTAGTTAGTCTTAAAAGAATATTTTAACCAAGTGTTGAGCTTAAGCCTCGTCCTAGCTTCTTGCCACCAAGTGCTCGATGTAATTCATTTTATCCTTAGTGCCAAGGACAGAGCCTGGCACAGAATAGGTGCCCAGCAAATGGCTGTGGAATGAATGACATGAGAGGCCCTGGCTTCAGCAGAAAGACCTCCAGAACTTCAGAAAGGAGACCTTCTCCTCACCTCAGATAGCTGTCACTGGCCAGATGCCACGTTGTCCTTGAAGTCGGGCTGCCCCACTGAACTCACCGGCTTTGAAGCACAGTGAAGCCTGTTCAGGAACCCAGCGGGAAGCCTTGTGTCTGTGACCTAGGCCCCCGTGAGTAGTGTCAGGAGATTAGAGTGTCCTTGCTCCAAGGCCAGAGATACAGGCCCAGATTACTCAGGGTCACAGGTCCACATTCTTGTATGCAACAGGACCTTAATTAGTGACAATTACCTATTGGAAAAAAGAAGTTGAGTCCTGAGTGCTCCTTCCAAAAAACTTAAAGACAGAAGGAAGCTTCTAACAATGGGTCAGGGGAGATGCATTTCCGCCCTGATGTTAAAAACAAGGTAGTGTCTAATTGATGAGTAGTAGGGGCTTGCAGAGACGCTTTGATGAGCCATCTCCTGCTTCCTGATATTGTGACCCCCTCAACAAACACTGACAAATAAAACCAGCATGCCTTCAATATAAATGAGGGCACACTATCTGAGGAGATGCTTCGTTCTCAGGATGTGGTTGAAATCCTGTTATGAATAAGGTTTACATCCTTGCCACTGAAATAATATTTTTGTTCTGTGGAAATCAATGGTAAGGAAAAAAAACGGACAGGTCATCTAATCTGTAAACAATTTAACTTTGATGTACTATCTTGCTTGCTGGATTTGGTCCTGGGGAAGGTCTAAGAACACGTTGCTCAGTTCATCTCTCTCTCCCCGTTTTTCTCTCTTCTTCCCATTTATCTTCTCTCATCTTTTCTTACCTACATAGCATTTTGATGATGAGTCCAACACCAAACAGGGATGTGTCAGAATTTCTTTCCAGCTTTCCTTATAGCTCTTTTTCTCCTGGAGTAATCCCTAAGGTATCTAGGAATTTGCTAACTGTGATTTAAAACAGAACCAAGAAATAGAAGGCACAGCACAGGGAACATAGTCAATGATATTGTCGTGGTGCTGCATAGTGACAGGTGGTAGCCACACTTGTGAGCATAGCATTAGGTATAGGGACGTTGAATCACTGTGTTATACACCTGAAACTAATGTAACATTGTGTGTCAACTCTACTCAAATAAAAAAACTCCTGCATGTGTGCTTCCAACAAAATATGTAGCCAAAATGCTTTATGCTAATTACTAATTTATACTTCAATTCTGCTTTCAAGTTTTATTTTCGTAGCTATAACTGACTCAACTAAAAGTAATGGGAAATCAAGGAGCAGTCAGCTCCTGGGCTATAGATTCTGTAGACTTGCTTAGAAAATAAAATGTAACAAATCCGTGACAGTAGAGAAAAATTGTGCAAATATAATTAAAAGGCAGAGCGGTTTTATGCTTATTTGTAATATACAAGGCGAAATGTGTGAAACTCAGATATTTGTGATACTCCTTTGCTTTTGTGAATAAAACTTTCCACACTTCTGCTTTCTTATCTAAAAAAAAAAAAAAAAAAAAGAACCAAGAGAGATTTGGTCTGAGGAAAGTGAGAGCATGTATTTTGCAAGTTGCAAACTTGTGGAGAATTTGTGGGTTCTATGTTTCAAACAGAACTCAAATCTTTTGAGGCTCAAGTTCCATTTGCTCTTGGCAAAACACAATTTCCTGGTTCAAAAGAAAATAAGCACATAAAAAAAGGCCCCTAGGCTTCTTGGACATCAAAGTTTAGGAGATACTCATAAAACAGCATTTTGATGATTTTTAGATTATAGGAACCAGGAACATACAGATTAAAACTACCCTTGAACTACCCTTAAGTTAAAAAAATACGAGGGCAAAGATGTTGGCAAAGTGCATTACACTATGGATGTTTTTGCCAAAGTGAGACATTTTAGTTAGTCTTCCTGCTCTCCCTGTGACTGAATCTTTTATAAACTCTCAGCTATGTCAGATTCCATTCCAGCTTCTTCCTGGTTTCCAGCAGGTTCACACCTAAAAGGGTAGTCATGATCCTTTGGAATCAATGGTTTCTTGGAAAATTACATTCATATTTTCTTATGTAGTGTTCAAGCCACTTTACGGGTTAATATATTCTTGTACAAAAGTACCAGATACTGGGCAATCTATCAGTTAAAAAATACATACATTGCTTTAAAAGATTATTCTAGATTAGAGGTTCTCAACTAGGGGTGGTTTTGATCGCCAGGGGACATTTGGCAATATCTGGAGACATTTTTGATTATCATAGCTCTCAACCAGAGGGTGGGGTTGCTGTTGGCATCAAATGGATAGAGTTCAGAGGTCAACATTCTACAGTGCACAGGACCATGCTCCACAACAAAAAAAAATTACCTTGTTCAAAATTTCAAGGCTGCTGAGGTTTAGAAACCTAGTTTTAGACTCTAGGGGAATCACAGACAGTATCTTCAACTGTGTACCTTTTCTCCTGATCAGGATGAATTTTCTTTACTGATTTCTGGTTATAGATTATTCGATTTGAGGAAGAGAAGAGAATAGAATGAGAAAAAGATAGGGAGTGATATCTACAAGGCTAAAGTAATCCTTTATATCCTGAGGTCACATTATCCATCCCATTATAATCAAGGAAAATAAGGCATTTTTAAAAGGTTATTTATGTATTTTTGAGAGAGAGAGAGACAGAGAGAGAGAGAGAGAGAGAGAGAGAGAGAGAGAGAGAATGCGGGCACCAGCAGGGGAGGGGCAGAGAGAGAGGGAGAACGAGAATCTCAAGCAGGCTTGGGGCTGTCAGTGCAGAGCTTGATGGGGGCTTATTTCATGAACCATGAGATTGTGACCTGAGCTGAAATCAATAGTCAGATGCTTAACCAACTGAGCCACCCAGGCACCCTGAAAATAAAATATTTTTGAAAAGGTAAATAATGATTCTGAGGTCCAGAGATTATTAGTTGTTATAAGAATGTTCTTCAAGTCAGAAGGAAAGCAATGGAAACAGGATGTGTTCATGTATTTTCTTTGTCATTGTTTGTTTTTGTATGCTACCATGTGCAACCCCAAGCTGAGGCTCATGAAACACTTCCCTTCTTCACAACTGCCAGGCTTGCTTGTCTTGCCCATGTTGGAATTTGTTCAATCATTCATTCAGCAGACACTGATGCATCCTCAGAGAGGGCCGGAGTGGGGGAAGAAACATGTGAATGGAAGCTTTCCTAGGCATGATTGCAATTCACAGAATTCCGCAGAGAAGTCAGCTGAGTCAGAAGTGCAAGGCCCCAACCCCTGTTGCAACCCAGCATAATGCACAGGTTTTCTCGAAGAGATGGTGGCCTTGGCCTGAGAATGTGTTTGTCACTGTTGGGGAATTTGCAAATGTCTGTAATGGCCATGGGGATGGTGTCCCAAGAGACAGAATGAAATCCTTTGGGAAGGGTTTCTCAAGTTTGGAACCATCTGAAGCATCTGTCTCAAACCACAGCAGGAGCACATCAACAAAAACAGACCCCTGGGCCTCACCTCAGGTCACTGACTCAGAATCTCCAGGGAGAGGAGATTTTTTAATTGAGTGACACAGGTGATTGCTCTCACCAGGTAAGTTTGGGAAGGTGTCCCTGTAGGACCAGAAACCCAGAGACTCTCAGAGGGAACCTTTGTCCATAGTCCCATCTTTAGCTCTACTATCACCCCAAACATACTCATTCCCTCATTCATTCACTCACTCATTCATCCAGTAACATCTGATGCATACCTGCTGTTCCAGATGCTGGGGATGTTGTGAACAAGACCAACAAGGTCTTTGCTCTTACAGAGCTTATATTCAGGTTCACAAACAAGAGCTGAAGAAAGAGCTGGAGTGTTTTACCAGAGAAGTCCCTTCTCTAAAGCAGATCAGAAAGGTAGAAAGAAGCTTTGAATTATGGAGAAATGCATGGAGGTATCCCCTTTTTTGCACATGTACATGACAAACACACTTCTGGTGTTCAGAAATATCTATTATATTATTTCTGTGAGCTTAGGAAAACTGATTAATGGCTTTGTGCCCAGTATCCCTATTTATATATATATTACCCACCACACAGAGTTGTTGTGAAGAGTAAATTCACCAATACTTTAAAGTCTGAAACCAATGCACGTCACAAGATAAATGCACAATAAATATTATTTGCATTATCACCTCATCCTCATCTTCATCATTATTATATTCTCTTCCTCTCGCTTTCAACCAAATCCCATGATTCCCAGCGCCACTGATAGAGAAAAACCATGTTTGGCAACCCTTGTAGACTGTATTCCCTTGTTTACTCAATCATCTATTCACATATGTGGACTTAGAACCTGCTAAGTTCCGGGTCTGGAAGAGGAGATATAAAAATAAGTTAAGAGTGGAGGAGTTAGGCTCAGTCCACAAATACCTGTAGTTCAGGTAGAAAGTGATTAAGAGAGTCTAGATACAATGT
Organism: Acinonyx jubatus; assembly: GCF_027475565.1. Taxonomy (NCBI): domain Eukaryota; kingdom Metazoa; phylum Chordata; class Mammalia; order Carnivora; family Felidae; genus Acinonyx; species Acinonyx jubatus. The sequence continues at coordinate 94,883,438 of NC_069384.1, forward strand.
TCTGATGGCTCAGAATAGAAAGTGATTTCTTCTAGCTTAGGGCTTGTGGGGAGAGAGGAAAATGGGATATTCTTTGGGGCAAACGTAGCAACCAGTATTCTGAGAAAATATAGGAGCATCCAAATAAATGTGTGGAATTGATGAATTTTCAATACATTTTCTATCTTCCTTCCAAGTAGTGCTGTACAGGTAGAGTAGAAATACCACATTGCAGAAACAGCGGGCTAAATAGGTCTTCTTGGGCTAGCCCAGGAACCTAATGGCTATCGATAGCGAAATTTCTGTGGGAAAACATGAATTCCAAACAACCGACATGCATGTGATCTTTTGACTTGCTGCTTGTTTATAAGTGAGGGTTGATCTGAATTCATTGTTGATTTGAAACGAAAATGAGTGGTGCTTTAAATTGCTTATTTACATGAACCCTCATGTGTCACCTTCTTACGGACATATTTCAGATACGCCAAGACCTTTTACAGAAGCTTAAACAATGCTGTGCAGCTCTTGTTTTATTCCTTTCCCGCCAATTCACTTTTAGCTTATCTGGACTTTGGTATGTCATTTGGAAATTGGGCTATGTTTTCCTTGCTGAAATTGAAAAAAGCAATGATTAACTGAAATAACACTGCACATTACTCAGATTTAATTATGTTTGTAATACATCACCCAGTGATACGGGGCAACTTCTTACCGTTCACTTTCCATCATGCATTTCTCGTAACATATGGTCCTCGTGAAATAGTTTTGATTCAGAGTCCCCAGTAGCATATGGCAAAAAAAAAAAAAAAAAAAAAAAAAAAAGCCCCTCAAGTCAAATGCAAAGTAAAGGCCAGCCTCTGTGCCCCAGAGGAGCCTCCCTCGACTGCCAGCCAGCAAGCCCGGAATCTGAATTGGTGTCAGGGTTTCACTCATCATGAAGATTTTACATTTGGTTTGGGACTTTGGAGCATGAGGTTCTGGATGTAAAAGTCAGAAGAGATATGGCTTTTGTAATGTCTGCAGAGATTCCTGTGTCGATAAGGTCAGCAGAAAGTTAATAGATTTTTATCTTCTCATCACATGAACTTAATATAGTGCAACTGTTTGGTGGGGGTGGATGGCGGAATGGGATGGGAATCCCATCATGCTTCTCAGATTTTCACCAAGGACGTTTTTGGGTATCTAAGTGCATTTTTGGGTAAGTTAAAAAAAATCTATCTTTAACATTTAAATAATAAAACTTTTAGACAAAAACCGTGTTTAAGTGCTGTGCAACAACTCTGACTAAAAACAATTATAGTCAGAGCAGAACATGTTTTTTCCTCTGTACTGGTTATTCGATTACATATGAGTAGGAAAAGCTTGCATTTATGGTGCTTTAACAGAATGTGAGCCAGTTCAACTTAAATGCCTTCAAGCAAATGCTCAGAGCCATAAGGCGGTTCCATTAGGGCTGTTTCATTCTTCCACCAGACTCTTAATGATTGCCATGTGCCTGCCCTGAAGGGAAGGCCCTTCTGCCAGGCCCTGGCACATGCCTGGAAACTTCAATTGAGGGAGGGTGGTATGTGTGAAGTTTGCCACCAAGACTAGCTTTCAGAGGAAATCTGGGGGTATGTGGGAGAAAAAAAAATACCAGGCTGACTCCAGATGCCACCTTTGAAAATCTCTAGGCCATATTACTTTCAGACCAACCTGCTCACTTGAGATCTGCTTTTTTCATGGCCGCTCGAACCAGCTGCCCAAATTGGCAGCAAGAGTGGTTTCTGCAACCTGGGGAGGCTGGCCGTGGTATGCGGGAAAGCTGGGAGGCTGAAATGCAAGGCAAGTCCATGGAGGGACAGCACTGGGTCAGACTGACTAGCAGGCCTCAGCGATCAAACATGTCACACCTGTCTTGGCCACTGGTGCAGGTGTTCTAGGTCAGCTCTCACTGTGGTTATCAATCGCTGACAGTTGACAGTTTAATTTTACACCACAAGTACCTCATTACTTGTGTAGGCACTTGAAGAACATGTGGGCACTGGATCGGATCAGTGATCAATGACAAAGGTTGCATAGGGTGCAAATGGTAGCAGTAAAAGTGAAGGTCTCCGTGCATGAGTCGGCAGTGGTAGGGATACATGACAAGGAGAGTTTAACTGACAAACAGTCTGTCAGGTTGGAAAGGATGGAGATTTGCCAGTGAGCTAGCTGTAGATTATAAAACATATCTCTTGATTTGAGGGCAAGGAAGGGGGGAAAACCCCACCCCACGGAGAGCCCTCCTTTCTCGAAAGTGCTTACGCAAATTTAATGAACGTGCAGGACTGTAAATTCTTATTCTACAAGCGTTCATCTCACGACATAGGTCCAGTCAGGTGTTTGGGAATTTAAGATCGGTAGGATGCAGTGATGCTATTTATAAAGATGTGCGTATGTGTGTGTGTTTGCGTGTGCGTATCATCCCAACTCTACCAAACCAGACCGTTGCTGTTTTAGATTGTCCTGCAGCAGCTCACTGTGGATATTCAAGTATAAGAAAGTCATTCCATATGAGCCCTTTTATTCTTATCAGTACAATTCATGGTCGACACTACCAAAATAGATTGCCTTATAGTGGTAGGAAAAAAAATCCATTCTTTCAAGTGTCTTTTATAGTGGTATTTTAATACATTCCTTGCAATTTCCCTCTCCCCTCAACTTTTTCTTTTCTAAGAAGGACTTTCTGACATTTTTTTCCTTATAAAAAACCCTTCTGGTGGTATTGTTGTTTTCTTAAAAGACATTGGCTGTAAGAAAAAGCCTACACGGCATGAGCTTTATTCCTTACTATGTGCCTTGCCAGCTGGAGTGAGATTAATTGGGTACATGGCACATTCCACATAGTGGAACGAAGATGACTTTTGAGGCAGATGGGCTTGAGTTTGAATTCCATCTCTGCAATTTCCCCGTGGTGCTTGGGCAAATTACTGACAGCCTCAGAGGCATTGTTCATAAAAAAAGTATTATAAGATAGGATCGTTGAAAGGGCTAAATGAGGTACAATGACAGAGACTGCAAACTGCATCCTCAAATCAGTTATTCTCTTGTCTCTTTTTAACAATACAACCACCTGAAACTTTGGCTAAGTATATGGCCATCCAGTTATAGGTTATATTTCCAGCCACCCCTGGAGTTAGACATGGCCATGCCAGTGAGGTTCTGTCCCATGGTATATGAACAGAACTATGTTTAAATTATCTTAAATTTAGAAAAAAGAAGTTACTGCTCACCTTTTCCTCTCCCCCTGCCTTCCTATGAGTGGGAAAATAGATTGATGGTAGTGAGTAGCTCTGAATGTCGCTAAGAAATGGCGAAGCGATAAGGTGGTAGGAATCGGGAACCCTGGGTCGCCTTGCAGAAAAGAGCTGCTTACCTGCCTGGGGTTGCCTGCCTCGCTTTGAACTTTTACATGAGAAAGAAACAGGCTTCTCTCTCATTTAAGCCACTGTATTTTGATGTCCCTTTGTTATAGCAGCTTAGCCTATATGCTAACTAATACACTTAATGTATGAAAAGCACCAAACATTAGAGGGCTGGTACGTAGTAATACATCACTATGTTTATTGTTTAAAACTATATCTATCTATCTATCTATCTATCTATCTATCTATCTATCTATCTATAGTTTGTTTCATTTCTAATCAAGGTAGTGAATACTACATGTAATACATCAAATATTAACCAGAAGACATCTGCTTAGTGGCCAGGTTAAATAATCATTCTTTTTGTTCCCTCTAAACTGGTCCTACCAGTCAACTGTCACCTGTTTGGAAAATGTTCACCTTTTCAGGTTGCTCTGTGTTCTCTGCAGAATCATCTCTCTCATTCTATATTTCACTCAAGATTTGGAGAAATAAATGAACTTCACTTCTTCTTGCAGTATCAAGTGCGCTATGTCACTTATAAAGTCTAATTTAGCATGGTTACTTCCCACACAATCTCCACACTCCTGCTTTAAAAAAATTGCGTAAACTCTAGGATAAGTGATCATTTCTAAGGAGAGGCATGGAGTTCCAGAAAAGCAACCAGTACACTGATGATTTAGCACCCATTGGCATCTCAGGGTTACCAGTTAGTTCTTACTGGTGCTCTGCCTTCATCTGAACGCACAGCATTTTTTCCATTCTTCCTCACCACCCACCCCTGTTTCTGTGGGGACTGTGTCTTTCTCATTCTTATCATCTAGAAAAAAACTGGCAGCCTCCAACATTGTGTAGTTTTTTTAAATATAATTTTTTAAAATGTTTATTTATTTTTGAGAGAGATAGAGAGACAGAACGTGAGTGGTGGAAAGCAGAGAGAAAGGGAGACACAGAATCCGAAGCAGGCTCCAGGTTCTGAGCTATCTGCATAGAGCCCGATGTGGGGCTTGAACTCACAAACTGTGAGAGTATGACATGAGCCAAAGTTGGAGGCTTAATTGACTGAGCCACCCCGGAGCCCCTGGACTGTGTAGTTTTAATTGTAGCATCTAGGGCTAAAGAGGTTATTGCCCGCCCCCACCCCGCCCCCCATCTCTGTGCTACAGAGAAACTTTTGTTACCTCTGCCCTCTTCTTCTAGAGTTGATGTCCATTACTCTATGCCCACAGAAAGAGAATAAAGGGTAGCACGTGTCCGAGTTTGAAAATATATAACTCTGCCTTTTTTCCGCTTTGTGTGGTTTCCTTTTAGTTAAAAGAAAGCTTAAGGGACATGATAGCTGCCATAAAGTAGCTGAAAGTGTTTGTTTTTTAGAGGTGGGACTCAACTCATTCTGTTGAGTACTCAAGGGTATGATGAGAAATTCCATGAGAGGCAATATATGTCATCTTCTCTGCTTTAATGGTACTTTTGTGGCTGGGAATCAGAGAGCCGCGTTCTCTCTTAGGCACTTCTGCAATTGGCTACTACTTAGTTTCTGACCTTCCATTCCTATCATGTTGCCTCTGCGAATTTATATATGCTTCACAGTGGTATCTGTAATTAAAGACCAGCATCTCTACTGTTACCCTTCAGATCCTATCAAGCCGAAGGAGATACTAACTTCACGCTACCTGAATGATGGCTCATGCTGGGATAGATATGAGGACGTGTGGGGACCAGGGGGGAGGGAGATCCCCAAAGAGTACCGTTTGTGTATCCTCAGTGCCCCACAGCTTCATCTTCTATCATCACGTGCCCCTTTTTAGGGGCCTAGTGGTTTCTCTGTTACTATTTAAACTTCCTCTAGAGGGCAGCTCATGGAAGGATCCTCTGTAAGTCCCTCCTGCATCTCTTAAAATGTCGTAGGGGCTCTTCATCAGACATGGTAAATGAACTCGCTTCTGGTGGCATGGGGGAAACAAGTCCCACGCAGCTCAGGCTACTCCTTGGCCCCTTCCCAGGGTTTGGAGGGGCCAGCCCGGCACCCTGACATCTCCTTGGCTCCCTGTGCCTTCAGTTGTGTGTCCTGCCACCTCACTGCTCTCCTCTGCAGAAGCCCAGGCCTCCAGGCCAGTTTTCTGCCTGGCTGCCTCCACAGAGCTCAAGGGGCATGCATGCAAAGCAGTTCTAGCCAGAGTTGTTCTTCCAGCGCATCATTAACAAGGTGTGACCTTGGGCCAGTCACTTAACCTTTCCACGTTTCAGGTTTTTCATCTGTGAAATGAGAGGCATGAACTAAATTGGTGGTTTTCAGATTGTTCCTCCGCAGATCCTCAAGGGAACTCGAATGAGTGTGTGTGTGTATGTGTGTGTGTGTGTGTGTGTGTGTGTGTAAGACAGAGAGAGAGAGAGAGAGAGAGAGAGAGGGAGATTTTCCCTTATTTCCCATGTATTTAAACTACTCAAAGCTTGGTTAAGTTAAGCTATGTTGCAGGGAAAGCTTTCTCATACTTAGACACAAGTCCTCATTAACACCTTTTTCCTTTCAGCCTGCCTATTCCATATCATTCTCCTTTCCCTCAAGGAAATTTACCCTGAGAAAAAAGGCAATTGTACAAACTTCTTGAAGGTGAGATTGTATTTAGTGGAACGTGTAAATTTCATTTCATTTGTTATTAGCAGTGGATTTTTCTTTTGAGGCCAGTGACCGATCATGGATAAGACCAGAAACAGATGGAAAAGTTTGTCCTTGTCAATAAATATAACAGTGTTGTAGGGTACTTTTGACCTTTAACCTACATGTGGAATATTATCAATTAGATGTTGGAATTTGTATGGTTTTAATTAGAATTATTTGTGTCTTTTGCATATTTGCCACTCAGACGGTTCATGTGGCTGAACACATGACTGGATCTGGCTCTTCCTTTTGGGATAGGGTTCCTATTCAAACCTTCTGATCATGACAGGCGCCTGTGGATGAAAAGCCAGTCTGTGAATTGCGAAGCTTTGTCAGTTCACAGACCCTTGGAGAACATTTTTTTGCTCCGAGCTTGACACCCGGGTGAAGGTGTCCTGAGAGGGTTTAGTGGAGAACCTGCTTCATATCAAGGTGTTTTTCCTAGTCTGTGCAGGTCCACGGTTCTGGGACTCAACCATGCCGCACCATCCAAAATTGCCGCGTGAAAGGCTTGGTGAATTACGCCCAACAATGCATTCCTTGTGGGAATGATGCATCCCTGGCTTTGGCGTCTCAGCTGCCTTCCATTTTTATAAACCCTAAAGGTGTTAGGGACTGCTGTAGAGAGTAGTTTTATATTTGGCAGAAACACCAGATTTTTTTTTTTTTTTTTTTGGTTTTGAAAGAAATGGTTTTAAGCCCTAACCTACTCATCAACTCAGTTCCCTGCAGAGCTTTGCCCTGGACTATTTTAAGCTGGGGGTTGGCGCAGGGAAAGGGCTTGTAAAACTCGGAGGTTGGTTTGAATTTGGGGTTTGTGGCGGCACCTAAGTGTAGGTGCCCTGCCACCTGGCTTTTTGCTCCATTCTGAGAGTCTTCCTGGCTTTCATGGTACATGTAATTTTGACCACTAACAACTTTAGAAAAGTCTAATGCTGGAGCGATTATTGCATAAATCTCCAGATGTAGAAATGGTGTTTTTGAAGTTTGATTGCATATTCCTAGCTGCAGTCCTAGGATCCTGAACCACTGAATGAAAATATTGCAAAAGAACTTTAAAACGGAAGTACTGTAGAGTGTTTCTCAGGCTGGCCTTTCTACTCTACTTTCCAAATGAAGAAAATAATTAGTCTTTTTACCCTATTTAAACATTTAGCCATTGTGTCTTGGAGCTCAGCCAAAAATAATCACCTGAAATTTTGTTTATGATTTGTTCACAAAAGTGGCCATACTTTTTAAAGGAGAGCAAAAAGAACATTTTTAAGAATGTGTGAGCTCATTATGAACCCAATATGTTTTAAAAACATTCAACTTGTAAACTCCTGAAATGCGGTTTATAATGGAAACACCCAGCAGAGTTTCCTGGAGTGGGTCTGAGTCTCCTAACTTCCAAGCCTTTTACAGACCTGGTTCCTCTTGTAGGGAGAAAGTTATCATGGCCCCTGGCTAACTGGTGTTTCTTGTTTTGGGGCATCTATGTGCTACTTAGTACATGTTAGGGATATATGTACATGTGAATTATTTGTAGACATTATTCTTACCTTCCTGCCTTCCTGTTATGTATTGAAATCCTCTTTTTTCATTCAAAAACTACAGTTAAATAATTCTTGACTTTCTCTGGTATCATTGCTTGGGTTTTAATCCCTTGATCAGCATTTATAATTTGCTGTGAGTTTGTGTTAAATCTAAATTTTTATTTCATTTTATTGTAAATCTGTATACAGTTATACAGAATATTATACATAAAATAAACTCCTAAATGACATTGTTGTTCATTACGATGTCTTTTGGTTGGAAAGTTTCTATATCTATAAGACAGAGAAAATCGTAATGATGTAGAGGCTTGCAAATTCTTAAATTTCTGTTTGAATGATCAAGGAATGATTAAATTACAATCAACATACTTACCATGTTGTGGTGTTAAGTGTGTTTGATAGTTTCTCTTCTTCCTCCCTCACTCCCTCCCTCTCTTTCTTCCTCCCTTCTTTCCTCCATCCCACCCTCCCACCCACCCTCCCTCCATTCTCTCTCTCTCTCTCTCTCTCTTTCTTTCTAATTGCTAATTATATGTCATACAACATCTCATCAACTAAACCATTTTTCCACATTTCCCAGTGAGAGAATTGATTATTCACATAATGATACATCTTCATGAAGTCTATACTGGGAGTCAACCTATTCCTGTTTGAAAGTTAAGCATATAAGAGCCTGTTCTTATGGTGCATTTTTCATAAGAAGATTTCATGGGCCAAACTGTAACTCTGGCTTCCCTGGATCCATACAGTGTTCTCCACTATTGATTGTAGCTCACTTGTGTTTCACTTGGGTAAAATTACATTTAAGGTGTGAGGACCAGATTTAACTGTCTTATTAGTGCCCTGAATGATGGAAGTAGGGTATGAATTCATGTGCCCATGTCCATCACGCCAAATGCAAGAATTTGACGTAGCCTGTTTCTAAAGCTACATATGCATCGGCACTGACATTACTGGGTAGGCATATACCACATTCACTAAATCATAGGCTAAACTGTGATGTTTCCAAAGCTTCTCTCTTCTTTTTCCTTTGGCCTTTATGATTTTAATGCCTATTCTCATACCTACTTTCCTATCTGGCTCGTAAGATGTATTTTTGTCTCCTACTTTCATAAGACCCTTCTCTTTGCCAGCTAATTTAATTGACTAACCCATGATAATAATAATTTCAGTACCTAATACTTATAAAGACGATTATAAACCAGTCACTGTGTGAATTGCTTTCCATACTATACTCTGATGAAGAATATCATTACCTCCCTTTCATGCATGAAGAATCTGCAACTCAGGATCCAGTGGCTAGTTCACGGTGGAGGTAGAATTCAAAGCCATACTTCAGTCTCTGACCTGAGGCTGTTTTGGCTATGCTATTGGAAGATAGTCATTCCACTTATTCCCCACCCCCTCCACACAAATTTTCTTTTGATTCTTGTATGAGATCGAACCTTTTTCATTTGGTTTACTGGCAGATGAGTATTTCTGACAACTTTTTGGATGGTTTTAGAACTTGCTGTTTATTTCACATGGTGGGAATTGTAGCCGAAAAGATGCCATTTCAGATAAAAGTGCATCTAATGCTAATTTAAAATTAGCATCCAGTTTTAAAGTTTATTCAGGATGTTATTTGCTCGTTGGATACTTTTAAACACTTCAATTATTTTCATATTGGTAGCAGGGCAATTAGAACTGGTGAAGGAGAAAAATAAGCTCTTTGTCCCCTAACCAAGCATTTTAATGTTTTTATCCTAGTGAAACCAACCAGGCAACCATAGTTTGAAGTTCCGGAAAAGTTAATACTGGGTGTTTTTCTCTTATTTATGGTTTCCTGCAAGGGCAAGAACTTGGGCAACTCTGGCTAGAGCTGGAAACACCGACGATCTGATGAGTTTGCTACATTTCCAGCCTAAGTTTCTGTAGATATCCTGGCTTTGGAGAAACCCTAGACCACCACCCATGGTTAGTGGGTATTTCTCTACTTAAAATTGCTAGCCTCTCTCGGTATGTCTCCAGGTTTCTTTTAATAACGACAGGCTCTTATTTCATCATTCTGGGATTGGAACTTCAGGGTGTTAAGGGCCTATGTGTAGACAGAGCCTCCTGGGCTGTTTTGCCAACTTCATCAAGAACTGAGAATCAGAGCCCCTGCCAGCCGGTGGGATCATGGTTTGAGCGGGGCAGTTAAGTCACTCAGAGTGGTCAAACGTCTGGGGATCAATCTAAGACTAGTAATGCAGTTTGAAATTGCAGTCTGTGTATTTGCTTATTATATTTTTGGAAAGAAAAAATCCAACCTGATTCTTTAAAGACATCTGGTCTGTGCCCACTCAGATACTGCCTGAATATGGTGGTCATACATTTAGTAGTACAGGCATTGTCCTTTCTGCAGACCATGTGATTCAAAGTTCTCCACGGGTCCTGTGTACAAGGCTAGGCCTGTCTTCATTGGTTTTCCTGAGCAGCTCTCCTTCACCTCCCTGGTGTTGTTGCACAAAGACCCTTTTGTCAGGCAATATTGGACTCTCCTCAAAATCTAAGCACTTTCAGGAAAAGACTTGGAAGTCTATCTTCTCAGTTTCCACACCTCTTTGCCCTCTGCTCTGTCATTTAGTGTGACTGCTTGTTAAGTTCCCCACTTGGCTCCTTATCCAGTTTATTAGTGGATGGGATTATTGCTGTGTCTTTCTAAACCTATGTCGAACATCTCCGAACACATCCCTGTCTTCTGTTTTACTTAATCTTACACTTTGCTGAGATCGAGGTTTTCAGGGATGTTACTTTTCCATGTCAGGCTGAAGTTCAGTGAGATATTTAATCTTTCCTTTACCTTAGCTTGGGGACGTCCTCCCCAGCCCCCGTCTCCCACACAAAACTTTCATTTTCCTGGGAAACATTTTCTTTTTAAACTAGTGTGATTTGATATGCTCTACTTGAATAAGAAAAAATGCTAATGCGTTTGACTAGTCCAATTTATATTCATAAAATACAGTCACAAAAGAAGAGGCATTTCATTAAACTAAGGTGTTTGTAACTATAAGAAATTTATATTGGAAAGTTTCTATTTAATATCAGAATACACTACAGTCATTTACATTTGTTGCCAGGCACAAACACTAATTAATTCTCTTTAACAGTTTTTTTTTGGTTGTAATCTTGGGGGTTTTAATTTTATGTCAAATGGCATTTTAATTGTCTATGTGCTCTAGGGTAATCTACCTCCATCTATTTTGTGCTCTGTACATGGTAATCGGCACAGTGATTCACCGTTTCCCTAATACGTACACTGCGATATAATCACATGTAAATGAAATAGATTTTCTGGCTACACATTTTGGAGATACTTTACTCATTCTGAATTCTGCTGAAAATAGTTTTCAAGGTAGAGATGCAATTATATAGTGGTCTACATGGAGGGACTAAACAAGGATTTCAATTAATAATGCACTCTCAGCCCTGAGAGATATTACATTCTGCTGGATCAAGGGTTATCCATCAATGCCTGTGCTGCGGCTGCCTCTCTGCCCTCCTCTCTCTGTGTTCTGTACATGCACTCATCAGTATGCCCTAGGATGGTAAGCTCTTGGCACAACAGTTTGCATTGAAGGGTTTTTTTTTTTCCTGAGGCCAGTGGCATTGTTTCCAAAGACTAAACTTGCTCGGTTTTCAGAAGGATAATATTGCAGAGTCCTATGTAACATGGTAATGAATTAAAGTATTTGCACCTCCTGAAAAAAAATGGAGAAATTGTCAGTAGTATTTTCCATCCGATTATTAAGTTAGGATGGCTGGAATACCTAACTAATAACACTTTCAATTAACTAGTTTGTCAATTTATCTTGTATTATTTTTCAAAACAACAGAAAAATAGAAACAAAACATTTTTTATGTTCTTCTTATTCTTCTTGGTGAGCTAGTGTCTGATTGAAATGACTGTATGAATAGAAGAGATCTATTTTTGAATTTGGATTTGAAGCTTTTTTTCTTCAACGTGCCAACAGTTATTTAAAATAATGTCTATTTTTTTTAAATATCCCCTCTCTGTTTTTGGCATTTGTGTTTCATATTGAAGAATGGAGTCCCCATGGTATACGTATCCTATAGCCAAGTAACTGCATTTATATTGTTATAAATTTTTGAGGTTGGAATCTCAAGTTTTTAAATTAAATAACTACAGTTAACTGTATTAAGTGTAAGGTTGAATTTGATCAAAAATAAGAAAAGCATTTATGACAACCCCTGTAAATGTTTAAATACTTTAGTTGTGTTTGTGAGCATTAAATTGTATTATAAGAAGCCAGCATTGAGTATACTGGTTCCTCTGGGACACATTTGACTTTTGGGAGATAAAAAAATCTTGCATTAATGAAATTCTGCAAGTTTTTGATTTAGTAGACAATGTTTCCAGTATATGTGAAACAATTTGAAAGTGTATATGTGTATAATTACTTGTAGAAACTGTTTAACTTTAATGGGGCATTTCTTGATCACATAATAGAAAAACTAACGGCTTTAATTAAGATTTATGAAGCATAGAGGTAATATATTCTGCTAAATTAGGTAGCCGTTGGTGGGTAGTGTGCTTTACAGATGAATTTTCTACATATACTTCACTTCGTTGTGCATTTTTTTTTTTTTTGGTTTAGAAATGTAACTTGTAACATTGGAATCCCTATATCCATTAGTAGAAAAAAACGAAGCTTCCTTTAAAGTTTTAATTAATAGCAATAATTTAGTGATGGACAGATACTGGTAAATATTTCTTTAACATTGATTTCAGGTGGTTGCCATATGAGCCTGTCTTGAAGGAAGAAAGAAAATTCACCATTTCATTCAAACAACTGGTTAATTTGAAAACAAGTGCTTAGAAACTGGTAGTAGGACATAAATCAACCACTTTATTTAAAATAAACAATTTTGGCTGAATTAAACTATTCCTCCCCTTTTTCCCCTTGCGCTAATGTTAGAATGTAGATACAATTGTTAAAGCCAGACTGTTATGTTCATTTACGTGCCCTACCTACCCTGCTGTGTTGCCTTGTTCTTTAATATGTTGGTATGATTATCAGTTGATATTTATAGAGAAGCAACTTGGATCCTCAGGATAAGAGTCAATTTTGTCAATACCTGCAGATGGACTGGTGGAGGCAGCTGGGCCTGGGTCTCCTTTGCTAGACAGAAATCCATCTCTTCCTGTTTCCCCAAGGAGGAGGATGCGGTTGGAGAAGGACTGGTAGCAGCTCCCTTTCTGTCAGTGTTCCCTTAGGGCAGTGGCTCTCAAACTCTAGTTTGCGCTAGAATTCCCGGGAAGGCCTGCTAAACCATAGAGTACTGGGCTCCACCCCCAGAGTTTCTGATTCTGTAGGTTCGGCCAAATAATTTACATTTTAAACGAGTTCCCAGGTACTGCTGATACAGTTCCAGGGACAACATTTTTAGAGAAGAGAAGTGGAAATTAGAAGGAAAAGAAGAAGGAGGGGAGAAAGAAAAGGGGGAGGAAGGGGAGGAGGGAGAGGAGAAAGAGAAGGAGAAAGGGAAGGAGAGTAGGGGAAAGGGGGAGGAAGAGGGGGAGGAGAAGGAGGCAGAAGAGAAGGAGGATGGTGGGGAGGAGAGGACAGAAGGCCACAGCTCTAGGTAGATATAAAGAATTGGGACTAGGCCATCTCCAGAAAGCCACATATGATATTTTCCCCTTCAGTTTGAGCAAAGGGCCAGCTATTTTAAAGAGAACAGTGTTTATTTGGCAGAGGGTCTTGAGGTACTCAGGTGAGAAGTGCTTTTTTGAGTATAGAATTAATGAAGAAAATTGGATTCCTTGGCTAAACCTAATGACTTAATGATCAGCTTCCAATTTCTCTTGCTGGCTCCCTGGGGATGAGAATTACAAGTCTCTTAGTATCTGTCTAGCCTTTCCATTCTCAGCTTGGTATAGGACACAACCAATGGTTCTCAAATTGTGCTGTGCAGACACTCAACTGGAGATCCTGGGGGAAATGCAGATTTGTGGGCCTAGCACAGAGAGCCAGAGTAGGTAGCTCTTTGGTGAGCTGAAGAATCTGAATTTTTAGTACTAACGCTAAAGGAGGTTTGCATGCTGGTAGTTGGTGGGCCATAATGAACTACACCAATATGTAGACAATCTACATTTTGCAGGGTATATTTGCCTGGAACCCCAAATGGTTGCTCTGTTGGGAAATTTCCTCCTTCAGCTTTCTTGTCCAGCTGCAATCTCTTTGTGCCCCGGTGGAAATCTTTATGCTGTTTTCCTGTGGAATTTATGATAAAGTTTGATAGTTGCTTCTCAAACCTTATGCCCTGTTTCTACCAAGTTAAATCTTGGAAAAATTAATTTCCCTAAGTCTCATTTCCCCATCGATAGAGTACAGGGTGAGGCTAGAACATTTCTGAGATTTTCCCCCCAGCTTTAACACTCTATGCTGGTCATTTGACAAACACTTAATGACTATAAATAAATAAACAAATATATATATATGTATATATATATAAATATATATATATACATATATATGTCTCCAATGTTTTATACATACATATATATTGTAAGATTTTTATATAAACACATATACCATATTTCATACATATGTACACATACATATTCTATGGTATGTGTACATAAATACATATTATGTACATCTATCTATCGTGCATATAATGAAGCATATGTATATATGTTTTGTGTATGTATATATAACGTGAGACAGAAAGCCTGGGTACAAAGATGAGCAATACTTCACCCCTGCCTTCCAAACAGGAGCCTTCATTTTCACTCCTAGGTAATTCTGATCCTGACATAATAAGGTATGATCAGTGCTCTACAGGAGTTAGCTCAGAAAGCTGTGCGAGTAAGGAGGGAAGGAATTAAATGGACGAGGTAATGTGGAGGTGCAGGGAAAAGATCCACATAATAGTGTTAGTCAACAGACCCCACAAATTCTATGCTTAGGAACATTATGAGATACTTGCATTTTAAAATTACAGTGAAATTTCCAAATAGTAGATTTCTAGAATTAGTGTACATGTAATTGTGGAAAATGTTGGCAGCTGTCTGGTTTTAAGAACCTTGGTTGAGATGGAGGGTGTGCCAAGGAATTCTAAGACATGGGCTTTTAATTCAGCTGAATCGATCTGACTATTACACATGAAGCAACTAGAGAAATTTAACTTCTTAATTCTGTGGGGCTAAGTGGTGAGAAATCTGGAATTTCAGGGCGGTAAGAAGCTAGTGTGCTTGGATGAAGCGACCTGGTAAAGATCAGACCCAGATAGGGCCTGGGGAAGGATTTAGGGGAACTAGAGAGGACAGGGAGAGGGTCACCTCAGAGGAAAGCAGAGAGTCTGGAAGGAGAGAATGGACATCACAGAGTGGGACAGGGCAGGTGGGAGGAAGGAGCGGATTTAGGGGAAAGTACAAGGAAGATAGTGTTGGACACATAAGCTGCAGCCAACCGTTGGATAATGTGAAAGCCAGAGAGGAAGGCCTGGATCCGAGTCGACCTCACGGGTTGTTAGACTTGTGCACAGCCCAGTCCTGAAGCCCAGAGTTTTGCTGGTGAGCTCGCACGTTTCTGTGAACAGCAAACACCCTGGAATTTTTTTTATCCTGTGTTTTGTTTGGGTTTCTAGTGGAGTGTTTGGGAGTTATTTGGGTTTGTTTCTGGCTGGGTGACTCTGGAGTTTGCATTGTGAAGGATGAGGACTAAGAATGGTTGAACGGTAACTGCCAGTTGTTAGTGGAACAAAAGGGTGTGAGTCAAAGTTACTCGGCTTTCTGTTCTTCTGAAAGTGCAAACAGCCACATCACTTCAGTTGCTTGGTTTCTAGAAAGTGAAGGTGGAATGGGCAGAGGCTGGGGAAAAACAACACAATTGGTTTTACAAGAGTATTTGTTATGGACAGTTATTCTCTATACTGTTGTTATGGGTCATCTGCTAGGACATTGAAAGTACTTGTTTTCAGTGGAATTTTCCTTTTAGGAAAGAATTTTATATTGTTGCTGGACAGCATGTTATTTGACCCATGGTTTGAATCTTTGTGTTAAGGAACCTTACATATTATAACAGGTTCCTCTTTTATTTTATTTGTTTTTAGTATGAGATCACCTTCTCAAATCCACACATTGTTGTGTTGGTTCATTCAAGTGAAATAGGCGATTAGCACGGGTTAATGGCTATGTGTCATAATAGTGTGACGTAGCAGAAAGTGTGTAGGCTTTGGACTTGGCTAAATGAGGCCACTTATTCTTCCTTGTTTTATAAATAAGTGGATGTATAACATGGAACAGAAAACCCAAGGAGAAAGAAACCTTCAGTGGTGTTTGCTTAGCAGTGCTCCTGATTTTTTCTGCCCACTTTGTGCATCAGACTCTTGACCCTGCAATGCTTCTGGGCATTTGTCAGTCCACAGGCTGCAGAATACCTCCAGGAGGTTACTATTGGTTTCACGAAGCCAACATTTCCTTGAGTCAGAGAATGACTAAACCTACATCATAAGCTGGAGTAAAATAAGGTTTACTACGCGGTTAATTTAAGCATGATTACATGTAACAAAGCAAAACACGATGTACTAAGTGATTCTGTTATTCATTTCCAGACTCTCCCCACGCGTAAGTGAGAGGGGCTGAGAGGATTGCCACAGTCCTGGCTGGGGGGGGGGGTCCAGTGTTTTCTAGTT
The DNA here is from genome assembly GCF_027475565.1 of Acinonyx jubatus. NCBI lineage: Eukaryota > Metazoa > Chordata > Mammalia > Carnivora > Felidae > Acinonyx > Acinonyx jubatus. The sequence goes on from NC_069384.1 coordinate 94,899,682, forward strand.
CTTAATGAAGTAGCGTCTCATGTCATTCTTGTCTTTTGTCTTTCCGTATGAGGAAGTTGCTATCCTGGCGGTAGACCATTTTGTCAGCATAAAACTCCCCATGTGTGCTTAGGTATTTGCTCAATTTCACGTTGGTTAGGGAATCTCTATCAACCGTAAACCAGATCGTTTTCTCTAGGAAATTCTGCAAAAGTCCTGCTCCTGGTTGTGGTTTTCCTTGCTGTGTTCCGCATCATGCTGTGCTGTGGGGTGGCAGGGATGCATTCTCTTTGGCCCTCTTCCGTGGAAATAGTTACTTACAGATTAGTATCTTAGCTAAAAACAGATCCCTTGTTGGGCAGACACATAAGCACCTTTTTACCTCTGGTTTAAAGTTATGAACTATTCCTTGTGGCTGTCGCAGCTCCATTATTTTAAGGTGCAGTCATTTCATCTCCACAGTCACGTGGCTGGGTGTGGCCTTTTGTAAGCTCGGTTTTTACTTATGACATAGGGGAATAACAAGAAGCACCCTATTGATTTGTGAAGAGCCCGTGAAATAATGCACGTAAAAGTACCTAACACAATGCCTGACATCAGCAGATTGAAAAAAAAACCCATCCCTCATCCCTACATGATAGGCCCGAATCTCAAAGGAAAAGACCCTTGCTAACTTATTCTGACTCCTCGTTTCTCACCTTCTTAACAAATCATTCTCTGAAAACCACCCAGGGAAGGACATTCTGCACTAGCCATCCGCTCCGTGGGAGCAGATTTTGCTAGGGATGCTCAGTCAGTGGCAAGAATGCCATGATTCATCCTAATGGAGAGAAAATAACCCCAAATATTTGTTGTTGTTGCTGTTATTAAACTATTTTAGCTTTCTTATTCATCTCGGTATTTATTCCACTGCCTAAAACAGGCTTCCCAACCTTTCTACTTATTAAACCAATAGATTTTCTTCTAGAAATGTGGCATGATAGAAAGATAAATGGGTAAAAACCGATGCTTACTTAGAGGATTTTTTTTTTTGCCTTTGTTTATATAAAAACAAGCCAAAAACAAACTCTACTTGAGTTTGTTCTTATTCTGTTGTTTATCTGCCTCTGGTCTAGGTATAGAATAAGATGGAAAATGTGGAGATGAACAATTCTGAGTTTAAAGACACTGAGAAGAGATAGTGGTGAATAAAAGAGAAGGTGAAGAGGAAATGCCCAGATTTTAAGCAACCAGGGGCTTGTAAGTAGGCTAAATTTGTGTCTTTGGTGCCAAAACTGTTGCAGCGATTTCAAGGGTAGTCACGGGAGACAGCCTTAGAAACCTTAATTTTTCTTCAGAGATTGTATGTTAATATGGATATGTTAAAAGTAGGTAGATAGATGGATGGATTAAGCAAATAGACGGATAGATTTTTTGGGGGTGGGGTATGTGAATCTGAATTGCAGCATAGTGATGAAGGTGGGAGATAATTTGGTTTAACTAATGCAAGACAGGTCTGGGTAAGCCCAGAGTTCACTACACCGGCTTGCTATTCAGCAATAAATCAGTGAAGGTTGGTAGTGGAGACAGTGGGGAATAGTGCCATATTACATGGCATAAGGTAGAATCATAAAATGCTAGAGCTGAGGGACTGTTAGAGAATGTCTTTTTCCATCCATATCATTTTATGAATGAGGAAGCAGAGGCCCTGCAACGCAGATTTCCCAGGATCGGTAGTGACTGATAAAGTGGAGGGTAGAATCGAGGCCAGCATGGGAGCTTCTTGGTCTTTAGAGAAGTGTAGAGATGTGGGATGGACAAATTTGGCCTATTGCCAATCAGTGAGATTTTTCGGTCATTTCTTATAGATAGGAGTAAGCAGTGCCATTCATCTTTCTAGCTCTCATGGAGTAAAGAAAGCCCTGTCTCAATGGGAAGCTGACAGTCTAGGGTAATATCCAGGGCTTTCTCCTCCATCTGCATTTAATATTGACCAAAAGGGAAAACAGTCAACTAGTTAATAATATGGAGTTTATTTTTTCCCCCCAAACTTGGAGATTTTGCAGGAAGAACAAGGAGGGTCATTTGTATTGGCAACTTCAAATGCTACTGCACAGCTATTTGAGTAGGGTTTATTTTCTGAATTTTCACAGTTGAGAGCACAAGATATGGCATACCTAAAAATCTAGGCATAAAACACTTGTACTTACGCCACTTCCCCCAGTTGGGCATTGTGGTTCTTAAAGAAAGAGAAATGAATGCATGCATTTCATTTACATAAAAGATGCCCAAATTTACTTCTCTGTAGAACATATACTACACTTTTCTACTCTGAGGGTCCAGTGTTTTAAAATTAAAAGAAAAAAAACCTATCATATATAAATATCAAAGAATACCTTCTTTGACTCAATCCTTGCTTGCCAATGTGCCCTTTTATGAGATAGGGTCATTTGTCATGTGGGAAAGCAGGATTAATTAACTGTGGAAAACGTACCTAATATGGAAACTGTGAGTTCTAAAATGTTTCCACATAAAATACAGGAAAAGAAGTATAGATGAGCCTAGAAATCAGTGCGACTTTTTTTTTTTTCTACAGAGGGCTTAAAAAAAAAATCTCTCCGTCACACAAATCAAACAGCCTATTATACACACAGTCTTCCCATATGTCTGACACAGAAACAAGCAAGGAATGTGCTTCATTTCCACATAAATTGTGTGGTTTTGAAATTCAGTTCTCTTCACCCCTGAACTCTGGTGAACATGTCACTTATGTGCCTAACGGGATGGCAGAACTTTTAATGGGAGGAATCATGAAAGGGGAGAGCCACATAATTTTGTAGCTCATGAAAGAATAAAAACAAAACAAAATAAAAATCTCCCACAAAATCTCTATGGAAAAATGAAACAAACAAACAAACAAACAAACAACAACAACATGCCAAAAGGAATTGCCGAAGAAAGGTATATAAGCCACTGCAGCCTTGGGGAAGGCATTATCTATGAGCAGTGAGTCACCCTATGTTTTTATGTTGCTATTTACTCTGCTGTTTGATGAAATGAGTGCTTATGTTGAAAACCGCCATATTATACAGAAGATAGAGCAACTGCTTCAAAGATGAAAGATACTCAGCACATTTAGGTGTCCTTATGTAATTTTATTTTGCTGAATATATATAAAGATCCTTTTCTATTCATGTGTAACTTTTTTCCTGGTTTCTGCAACTCCAATAAAACTGATAGAGAGCAACAATTTGAATTGTGCCAATTAAATTAACAAATTAATTTGGAAATGCTATGGGTCTTTTATTTATCCCTGGCTGCTTCTGGAACTGGACTTTAAGGCCAGTATTTAATTTTGGTGAAAGGGATTAATTTAAATGTGATATTTTTTCCTGGTAGGTGAATAATAGGACTCGGTAAACAAATAGCGAAGTGAATTTTTCAAAGAGAAAGGACAAGGAGATGGAGCAGAAAGGCTTTGTTCCATGAAGCCGTAAGCTACGATGGTATGCAATGTAATTCTTTGCAACCAGATTGATAAAGTCTCCAAGTGGCATTAGAAGCTGTATCTGGGGGCACCTGGGTGGCTCAGTCAGCTGAGCATCTGACTTTGGCTCAGGCTATGATCTCATGACTTGTGAGTTCAAGTCCCGCATCAGGCTCTGTGCTGTCAGTGCAGAGCCTGCTTGGGCTCTTCTGTCCCCCTCTCTCTCTGCCCCTCCCCCCCCTTGCATTCTCTCCCTCAAAACTAAATAAATCTTTTAAAAACAAAAGATGTATCTGTTGTCCTTACATTTTCCTCCTCAATATTTTATGGGCTCTAGAGTTGGGCCTTTGTATGTTTCCAGCACAGGATATTAAAAAGTTAAAAATGAGATTCAACAAGCATTTGGATCTCTTCTCCTGTCTCTTTTTGTTCTGCAAGGTGTCAAATAACTGGTTTGACTGATTTTCCCAACCTCATTGCACTTGCTGATTGTCTGAATTGACCAATTCAACAGGTGATTGTGTGTGAATGTGTGTCCGTGTGTGGGTTTCCATGTGATAACAAGCCACAATCTCTCTGGCAGAATCCATGCTGCATTTAACAGTGTCAAGAAAGTCTGTACTACTATTTTCCCAGTATGTACTGTTTTAGGTAAGAGAAGCGATTTTTCAGAAAGCTTTGGGCAATTCCAGGTTTTTTGGGGGTACACATTGCTGAATTAAAATACAGGATGGTCATTGCTCTGCTCTAGGAAGTATTGGACAGTGAAAGCATTGTTAAGTGCCTGACAAAAAATAAATGCTCAATAAATATGGGTCTCAGACTGTGGACTGCCGATTCCACCTTTTATTCGTTGTGAAACTTTGGGCAATTAATTATCTAACCTCTTTTTGCCCCAGTTTCCATATGTGTAAAGGAAGGGATAATAATTGCACTTATGTTACAAGGTTACTGGGAAAGTTAAATGAGATAATATGTAAAAGGCGCTTAGAACAAGAACTATCATATAGCGTTCAATAAATTTTACCACTGCCACTGCTCCAACTTCTTCTGCCACTTCTGCAGCAATGCTGATGACTGTTGGTGCTCAGTAAATGGGGAGCCGTTTTTAAAATCCAGGGTACAGAGAGTGTGGTCAGATCTTACTGCTTTAATAACTGAATAAACTGAGTAATTTCACTTAATGTATCTGGTCAGATTGAGCCTTGGTGTGCTATAGACATAGAGATCTAGAAAACAGGTAAACAAATAGAACTCAGCTTCCTGCCTGGTTGAGAGAAGAATCTAAATTGAAATGATATGTTCTTCAGGGATCTTACGAGGCAAATGCTTTTTTTTTTTTTTGGAGATCTAGTGAAACACAAGATCTAGTGAAACAGTGAATTGACAAATGGTAAGTTAAAACTTTCTTGCAAATATGCTCTTCTTCAAGCCAGATTTTATTAGCCTGAGACTTAATAATATCAGTGTTCACCTACTCCTTAAGGAGGGTTGTGAAAATTAATGCCAGTAAAGAGTTTCCAGAGGTACAATAGCCATGCAAAATAGTATTGTTATTTACATTACATTGCAAATCTGCGCCCAAGGCTATAAATAAATTATGCTAACCAGATGGAAAACTAATTTTTGGCATTGGATGCTTAAAATATAAGGGTATGAGAACAATAAAAGGAGAAATTCAGATACACAGTATGGCTTACAATGTTAAAATTTTTAAGAATAAATAGTATATTTACAAAATTCTGTGGTTTTTCACAATGTCTTCCTCCTGGGGATCAAATATTCTCACTCCTATTTTACTGGCAGAGAAATGGACAGAGCACTGTAGCTTTGAGACTACTTACTGATTTAGATAAATATTTGGAAATTTTTGAAATGAAAATATAAAAAAGTAGGACTTGAAGTAATTATTCTGTGTGGGACTATTGGTTTTACTTAAACATTTTCTCTCTTCTGAAACACGATGGTGAAATTTGTTTGTTGTACATGTTCTTACATAGGAATATAATAGGGAGAGGGAGGACAAAAAAAAGTTAGAATTAGTGTGGGTTTGCATACAAGGATACAGAACCACCTGAGAATGTTCTTAGCATTTTTTTTTCTCTTTGGGTGAATTAAAAAAAAAACAACAACTGGTATTCCTAAACTGCACTCAACAAAGATATTGAATATCAGCAATTCATTTAACTAAGTACTGACCATATATCAGAAACTATTCTAGGTGTTGTGGATTTATTAGTGAACAAAGCAGATAAAACTTCCTGTTCTCATGAGATCTCACTCTCAGAAAGGGTTGGGTTTGGATGATATTCAAAATAGTTAACCTCTGGAGCCTAGGCACCAAACCAGTCAGACAGGACACTGGCAGGTGCAACTTTACGGTGACTGTAGGTCTGATAGTAACACCTGGCTCTCAGCCCTGGTGTCAGGGACTCTGAGTAGGGGGTCGGGGGCTAGGGAGGGGAAACTAAAATGAATATATATGTCTCTTGCCTTCAAGAAGCTTATGGTTTGATAAAGGAAACGAACCATGTACACACATAAGTAAAATACAAAATAGAACTTCAACAAGCTTTTGTTTTTATGGAATTATTTTCTGTGGGGTTTTGGAGAAATTAAATGCTAGACTTATATTCCATCATCATCTGCTTCCATCCTTAAGTCTTCAATTCAACACTATTCCATTACCTACTCCATTCCCATGCATTAAACTTCAGGGGTAATGACATCAATCTCTGCGATAATAGAATCATACATTTGGTAATGATTCAGTATTTGGCCTCCAGGCAGGTAAAGACACAAACTGTAGAAGACAGATGGTCATTGCTCCCATTTTTAAAAAGATTTCTAAGTCTTCTAACCCATAACCTCTATTGGCCATCTATTCCAATATTTAATAACATTCTTGTATTTATTACTGTCAAGAAGATTTAAAAAATTTTTGGTCCATTTTCCCATTTCCTCTTACTCGATAATCCATGGAAATGAGGATAACCAGTCAGCATCACTGTAAGATCCTTTCACACTTGGTTCTTTATCCCTTTCTGGGGGTAAAAGCTAGAATTGCTTTTGTCTTTTCCTCTTAGGATCTATTTTTCATTCTGTTAGTGCTTCTTACTGTTCATTTCAGTTCATTTTCATTCTTTAGAATGTAAATACAATGTGGGGCTGTGTGGAGTACTTCACATGGTTCTTAGCATTACTGACTTTAAGAGAAAGAGTGACTTCTCACTTGCTAATGTTTTGCCAGTTGTTAAATCCCACTTCCTTTAGAAATGGACAGCAGCTTACCAGTAGTATCTGCAAATTCAACAGGAAGTGTGCTCAAGTCCCTAAACTTCTTTTTGAGCTGTCTCAGGTTTCCCTAAACTTCCTTTCATTTTCTTCAATCTGACTCTATTAAACTTCATCTTTTGTTCTCAGAAGCCAACTCTTCAATTTTTTTGTAGTCTATGCTAAAGTTCATTGTTGTCTTTCAATGTTAGCTTTGCTTTCTAGAATAAGAATATCTTCTGCATCTTTATTCTAGCAACCAATAACAAAATGTGCTTATGGGCTCAGGATCCTCATTAATATTATATTAAAGATGTTAAACGATATTAAAGTGAATATAATTTAACTTACTGACCTCCTAAGCATGAATCCATAGAGTAAATGCATATATATCTAGAATAATTTGGTTTGGGGTGACCAGAATTTGGCCAATTCTAATGACCGGAAAGTAACCATAATTGGTCAATTTTTTAAGAATTAGGCTACAGTAAACTATTTGTCAAAAAATTTGATTTTTAAAGTATTTGCTAATATTGAATATTATCAAGTGACAACTATGGGCCTTAGTTCTCAGTTTGTGCATCTTTAGAAGGAATAAATACAGGAGATAGGGCTGATATGTACTGATCTAAGATGTGTGGAGATCTGAAATATGATGGTCGATTTGAAAAAGAGAGAGAGAGAGGGAGAGAATATGTGTCAGTTGTCAGTTGTTTGGATTTCAGGTTTTGGGGAGTAGAACATACAAGTGCAATGAGGTTAGTTTGTGGAATTATGTGTGTGTTCTATTCCTGCATGTTCAGCAGTAGGATTGTTTTCGATTGCTTTATGGAGAAACAGAAGGTGAGAAATCGTTTCTTGAAGGGCAGACACAAGAAAGAGTATTTCTACTCCTACTTCATTCATTCATTCATTTATTCATTCTGTCATTCATTCATTCAGGGCACTCATGGAATGCGAGCTACTTTGCTGGTACTTTATAAGACATAATCTTTTAATCTTCCACTTTGTGATTAAAGAAACTGAGGCTCAATGAGATTAATAAAATTTCCCAAGGTTGCAGAGCAACCAGAGCTGGTTCACTTCCAAGCTTGTGTGTATGCTTTTCTCTGTGCCAAACAACGTTTCTTTTATTCATTTGTTCTCTCGCTGCACGTGCGTATATCTGTAAATCATTTGTATTTCTTTTTATTTAAGTTTAGGGACATGTGATATTTAATTTTGTCATATACACCAGGTGAGCAAAATGACACCCCAAATAGATGTGCTGAAACTGACAAATCATAAAGAAAATCCCAAGTGTTTAAATCACGAATGACAAGCCACACAGGAGGAAGGCTCTAGAAGGAACTTGTGCAATGTGCCTCCTCGTGGCTGCTGCCTCTGCTACAGCTGATCGAATGGTGACGGGGTTTCACTGAAAGCTTCTCCACGATGGAGGGAATTTTGAGCTACAGGAGAAAGAATAACCATCGGGGACTTAGGCCGGGTGACACAGAGTCCCCCGAGGGTGTGAAGCCCAGAATGTTGTCTGGTGGATGCTTAGCACTCTGTAAAGATAAATGGCGTACAGTTTTATAGGATAAACTGAACTAGAAATGGCAGCTTTTTCTTTCAGGCTTCTGTCTTTCAAAGCTTCCTTCCGTTCCCCATTTCCCTATGACCCTCACTCTGCGTTCATATTTCTATTCTCCCCCTTTCACTGTTTGTTTCCTGCTCTTTCTCCTCTTTACATTTTTGAACGTAAATTCATGTTGCCTTCTTTTCTGTTTTGATCTTGTTTTGTCTCTTCTTTTTTGTCCCCCTTCCCTGGTTGCCCCTCCCCCTTTCTTCCATTTCTTCTCTGCTTACGCCCAGTTGATATTCCCTGCAAAGAGCTGTCTGGGTCCCTTGACCTCACAAGAAGCTCTCTGACGAAACGCTTAAGAAAAACAAGGTATTATGTATTATCCTACACATTCTGCAATCGCCCTAGCAATTTAGTAACTACAGTCCAATTTAAACCAGGCCTCAAGGCAACAAAAATTGCACCAAATGCCAACTAATTTACCAAACTTAGAGAAGGAATATTTGGGAGTCTCTTGCCTTCAAGCCATCTGATTCGTATTATTGACTCATTTAGAAAACAGAAAGTGAACAGAGACAAGTTTTTAAGGAGTTTGGTTTCATGCAAATGACTTGCAATTGCAGCCCATTATTTTTATACCACGACTTCATTAGTCATATCCCTGTCAGACCTGTGACCAGTGTCAAATGTTTTCAAAAAGCACACCAGGACAAGCATGGAACTCATCAGCCCATGTCAAAGGTCGCTCTCATTAAGGAGTCAAAATGAAAACTTTCAGTGTCCCTAACACATCACATAGCTCTCCCTGGTGCTCCCGCCCCCCACTCCTGAAACCCAGGGCCGGCTAAGCACCTCCAGCTCCCCAGACATTCAAATAAGATCAAGATGACAGGGCAAGAAAATGAATAGGGTTCTTACTCGGCTGGACTTCATAATCTGGTACTGATTGAAACAACCAGAAAGCTGTTTGCCAGGTCTTATAGCACCATTTCCTGAGGTTAAACATAACATCTCAAAATGAAGCAATTAGGGATTTCTCTAAAACAGAAGTCTTCAGTAATTAAAAAGGGGGAAAATGGGGCAGAAAGAAAGAAAGAAGAAAATAAAGACTATCAGAGTAGGTGCTGATTAGGTCCATTAGGTAGGGTTTGATGTGGAGGCAATTTGCTTTTTTTTTTTTTTTTTCTCCACCTGGGAGGTCAACTTTTGATTATGGAAGCAGTGGGTGAAAAGGAGTTATCTGTAACAGTGCTGGGAGATGAATTTTAAGGAATTTGAGGCCCAGAGATCATAAGAATAAAACCGTCTTTCCTGAGACTCATTTTCATAATATGAGAATAACAGTGATTTGGTGCTGCTTTTGTATTTTATTTTGAATCACTACTGCTTTTCTGAAGAACTGTCCGCTAAGTGAGGATAACCACTGTGCTGTCACACTATGTGGGATTTCCAAAGGGGTCTGGGTTTTTTCCCTCCCCTCTCGGAATTCTCTTTAGGTGTTGGATTTGGGTTCCCAGAAGTCTTAAAACGTGGGTCACATCCTGCACCGCCATGTTTGGCTGGCTACAGTAGCTTTAACATCGACAAACAGATATTTCCAACGTCATGTGGGGTGAATGTCACGGAAGTCTCTAGATGTCAATATGACATTTTGCAAAAACCAAACAAAACAAAACACAATTTAACAATAGGAAATGTCAACATGTGATGACTCTATATTGATTTCTAGAGAACACACAATCTGCTCTTAAATTTAGAAGTCATTTGGGACAACTTGATCTAATTCTGCGGTAATGTCTGTGACTTTCACTCTGCTTACTTACTCACTAACTTAATTAATTACTCACACTTGAACGAGAGTTTCTCCTGGCCTTTCCAGGAAAATAGGTGCCATGCAAAAGCGTTTCGTTTTGTACTTGCTTTCCATAATCTTTGGTTGTAAATCTTGGGCCCACCTTTGATCAGTTTGATGCAGGGGTACTTTCAGGGTAATGGGAGATGAACATTATATTTCATGTGTTTATCTGTAGATATTTGATAGATAGATACCTTCAGGGTGAGCTGAAGGAAAAAGGAACAAGATGGTGAGTGGTCTACAAAACACATCTCTGGATTTTATGATGTGACAGCAGCGGTCTTATGTTTGCAGCTCAAATAAAAATATACACGTCCCAAACCGGAAGCATGGTTTTAAGCCACCACATTGACTCTAAAGTCCATTCATCAATTTATGTGCCACAAAGTGTAAGCAAAGATTTCTACTAATAAAGTGGCAAGCCTCCCACGCGGAGTGAGGATAGTGCCAGACATTGCCTATAAAATGGGATTCTGATGCTGGACTCCAGTTTAATATCCTTGTGGGTCACTTGCAAGCCTGTAAGTTGCTCACTGTGGGCTCTGTGCCCAGGGCTTGGCAGAGAAGGACACTCCAAATTAATAATTGGGGTGTGGGGATTTTTGTGGAAGCCCCTGTTGAGTTGCAGAAGCTGGATATAAAAGGTGAGATGAGATGGTTCTGTTGTGTAAACACGCACTCACATTTTGGGTGGCATTGCTGTTGTGCCTGTCGAGCCGAATCTTCGCCTCCTACTCTTCAGACTGCTGTTTGCAGATCAGCTGATTTGGGACTTCGCTGAACCTCACCTGTGGATAGCAGTGGACTATCATGTAAAGTCAGAGGATCCCTAACATTTTTATTTGGGCCCTGCCAGGAAGAATTTAAGGGCTCTCGTTCATGAAAGGGCTGCTTTGTGCTTTTTTGTCTCTTTGGGAAGTTAACAATAATGGTTTACCCTTTTGGTTACTGGACTCAGCCCTTCACCTGTGGCCTCTCGGTTTCCCAACAGTGAAGCATCGTATCCTTGCTGTGAGTCTGTGATTGGTGCCCTTGGCCTAGGGGCTCCCTCTCACCGCTTCAGGAAGCAGGAGGGCTGGAGAGATAGTGCTGGAGCTTTCTTTCACAGCCCCAGCTCCCTAACTCTAATCACCTTCTGCTGTGGGAAAGAGATGAGATGAGGCCTAAAAACAGATCATTGTCCGCCTCCTAGATTAATGCAGAGAAAGCGGTATTGTCTGTTGAATGGATAAATCTTCCTGCTGTCACTCAAAACCTAAATTCAACGCTACTTCATTTCTAAGAGGCTTATCTTCCTTGAATAGACCCTTGCAGCTCAAGTAAGAGGCGATGTAATGAAGCGTGTTTTTTTCTTAAGTGAGAAAACCTGCTGCAAAGAAGAGAGAAGACTGTGCAGCTGTTCTAAAGGGGCTCTGCAGACTCTCGAGAGACTTGTCATTTATCTGGTCTTGCATGACATCAAATGATAGAAGATCAAGTTCAAAATCTGCCAGAGCAGCTCAAAAGGCCTTCTTCATCTGTTAATTAAATAATGGTTATTAACATACAATGTTGTGCAGCTGGGACTCGTATCCAACATTACAGGAAAAATATGGCCGGAGCTTTCAACACTTCCCCTCCAGTCTGTGTTTAGTAGGGGGCAAACATCTTGGGAAACAGCAATGGTTTTACCCAAATCTGAAGTTAATATTGATGCCGTGATATGTGATTAAGTGAAAACGCAACCAGACAGGTGGGTATCAGGCAGATGGGTGCGGAGATGGTTGAAGAGATCACTGAGATCATTGTACTCTTTTATGTGAGCTCGTAATTAATTCAGCGGTCCCCACAATGTGGGTTTACTGACTTCTTCTGGGAAGTTAAATACATGCAATACACACATACAATTACTATAAATAATTGCTTATTTACTTTGGTCTAACTCAGGCTACTGTATTACGCTGAAGTTTAATTTGAACTTTGGAATAGATGTCAAGATTTTCATCGCTGCAATAAATTTTACTGGATAAGGATAATTTTAGCAGCATTTCATCATCCCCAGTCTTGAGTTTGTGGGTACAGGTTACAAAATTACATTTAAATATGTCTTGCTTTATTAGTCTGTGTGTAATTAAAAGGCACCACTTTTAAGCTTAGAGCTACAAAAAGAAGGCCATATCCCTCTAGAAAATAAGTGGTTGGGAAAGGTGTGAAAGCCTAAGAAAATTTCTGTGCTCCATAGTAATTTCCTCAAGTATCTTGAGTTGTATCACTGAAGTCATTCTGATGAGTTTTTAATTTTCACTGGGTGACTGAGCTTCAAGAAAATACTGACAGTAAGGTCATTTAAAAAATTCGTACTTTGTGATTTCAAGTTCATATTGTGTATTTTTAAATTTTAAAAAAGCAATTATTATATACTTGTTAACAGGCAAGTCTTGTAGTTTAGAATGCCCTTAATTTATGGCAGTTAATTGTCTAAGCCCTTGATATTTATGACAATAAAATCAATATTAGAAAACAATAATCCTCCTTTCTTTGTACCCAGCATAGGCTCTGATTGTTCTCACTTATACCGAAGCTTTGATTATTCATCCTAATTTGACTAAGGAATGCATTATCTATTGATGTTGACTGATAATCCCCCAAACTGAATCTAGTCATTAACTTTGACTTTTTCTGCAACTAAAACTATCATTTGCGTGGGAAGCAACAGGTCCTATTACCTGATGTGATGTTTACTTCTTCTGTCTTCTCTGAGACCTCTGTAGAAATAGCAAGCAGAAAAATTTCCATTACAGAATGGGGAGGAAGTGGAAAGTACAGGGAAAATATACAAATTAGTCCATGTATTGTTGAGAGTTGCAGAGATTTCAACGAAGATTATGAATCCATAAATTGAACCCTCAGTTGCCTTCTGTGAACTTCTAAGCACTGTCTCATTGTTCAGTCATTCATAACACCTCCAAAGGGCCTAACACTACGGGTTTTGTCTTTTGTGAACCCTCAGCCCATCTGTCTGCAGTTCAGTGAAGGTGAGCCATGGAAAAGCGAACTTTGTGGAGTCTTTCTTAGCTAGTTGTCTTGTAGATTCCCTTAAGTTCATGATGGATTGAAGGGAGTTAGTTGGATGGCTAGTGTAAATCTGTTTTTACTAATAGAAAAGCATCTTGCAGCACATGGTTTATTCATGGAGTAACATTGTCTTTTTACCCAAAAAGCAGCACATTATCTGTTTCTCAGTGCTAGGACTTTAATGAGATTATAGCTTTTGAAGTACTTACTATGTACTGGGCACTGTGCTAAGCTTTTTCTCTACATGGACTCATTTTAGCCCCACGATAAGTCTGTGAAATAAATTACCATTATTTTTCTCGTATCTTGTTAACAGATGAGGGACCTGAGGCACAGAAATAGTAATTAACTTGCTTAGAGGTACACAGCTAACAATTGGTAGAACCAGAATTCAAACCCGCAAAATCTGGCTCCAGAGTTCATGCTTTCAACCCTACACGAAAGCATGACTAAAGAAGCTTTAATAAGTGAAGTTGAGACCCTCAGCCCCTCTTTCTTGACCAAGCTAATGCTGTGTCTGCACATGTTCAATTGGTTATTTGATATTATGTTAACTCCAAACTCCCAAGATTGTGGATGGCATTTATCATTCTTCAACTCTGCGTGTGTGTGTGTGTGTGTGTGTGTGTGTGTGTGTGTGTGTTAGATGCAACTCTAGGAAAGTTGACAGTGGTTTCTGAGCATGGACTGTGGGTGAAATACTTAACCTTTCTGAGTTTCAGTAAAGTAAATAACTGCGTACCCAACTGTTACACTGAGAAATGCATTTTAAACGCCTACCACGGTGCTTGATCCAGAGTATACCTATGTATTGGAGATGATGCAGAGGGTTGAGGTTTAACCTGATAGTTAAGTAATTAATGCTTTGCCATTAGAGAATTCATTGTTTGTTGTAGAACATTACAAAGTCGAGGAAGGCCACGTTTAATCGTAAAGTATGCATAACCTCCCTTACTCTGAGTGAAAATTCGAATACCTTTTTTTTGATATGTCGTGCTGTACCAAGACTGCTCTGGGACCTGGGGTGCATTTCATCTTGAACCATGAATTGCAAAGATTTTTATTGTCTTCTGTCACAAACACAGCGTCCTTTTATTGTGTTTTTTGATGCGTTAAATATGTTTTTATGGCCCCCTATGTCTACTGTGCCTAGCATACTGTTGGTACTTAATAAACGTTAAATAATAATAATATATGTGCATATGAGATTTGTGGAAAGAAATGACATACTGTTTTAGGGACTGGAGATTGTTCTTCTGGTGCCCGGGGAAAACATACAGATGAGCATATTACTGGGAATAGATTAGAAGGAGCCATCAATAGCGATGTCATCTCCCTAAAATATGATGTGGCTCTGTCAGCACAAATCATAAACCCCATCTCCTTCCTTACATCACTGTGGAAGTCTAATGTAGAAAGTCGAATTTCTGGATTAATAGAAGTGGGTATACAGGCACCTTAGAATTTTGCAAATTAACGAATGACGCCATCTTTTCTTGCCCATCAGTAAATTTGTACAGTTTACAGGGAAATGCCAGAGCTGGACGGTTTCTTTTTAACTCTTTAGAGAACCTATCTAAGGAGGTGTTAGGGATGTTTTGCTTTATTTCCCAGGACAAGAATATTCCCAGATGCCGTCTTTTCAGGGACTGTTTCTCTCTTAACCGATATCTTTGTCAGTAAGGAGACACCTGCATCCGCACACTTCCACCAAGCTGAACTACACGCCATTTCACCAGATCCCTTCCTTTTTGAGCTGGATGTAGCCCAGAGTATCAGGTTTCCACGTTGTGCCAAAAATCCTTCCAAGTCCAGCGCAGAGGTGTTTGTGTAAGATAAAAATGGGACAATGTGGCATCCCAGACGGCTCATCTGTTTACATGTGTCATTTGGCTCTGCCCTGATATTAGCTCATTAGCAAAGAAGGCAGGAAGACGTGTAATCAAGACTTTATGATTCATCACGTCTGTTCCTCTTTTGGGTACAATGTTGGTTTTCTCTGCCAGTCCTCCAAGAGTCTGTTTTTTTTTTTTTTCTTCAGTCTCTCAGGGAAGTGTTTAAATGTATTCAATACACCCTCCCCAGGACATACCTTCCCTGCTGAAAGATGAATGGGTTAGATTTAGAAAGTGAGTTACTGCTTTTAGTTGTTCTTTAAAATTTTTTTTTTTTTTTGCTTTCAGAAAACATTTTGATGGAGCCAATATTAAGGTGAAGCTTTCCTACGGGCTGTGAGAACGAGGGTCTTTAATGTTTTTTTATGTTCAAAGGTTCTTTTTGGGAGGCTTTTGTGAGGACGTAAATTACGGGTAGCAACAGGTATATTTTTCCCTGAGTACAAACGCCAAGTGTAAGTTTTTCGCAAGTTAAAAAGGATCTGTTCTTTTATTTTTGACCTTGATTTTTTCGTGATATTCTGCATTGCCCCTGCTTTGGTTGCATTATTCCCTGACCCATCCAATTACCATTTCTATCAGCGCTTCGGAAAGATTATGCTTTTTGGGTGTTCTGTAGATGTCTTTCCAGTGGCTTCACTTGATGAATGTGACAAGTTTTGTGTTTTCTCCCTCCCCTCATTGAATTGAAAAGTTTTTTTGATAAATACAGGCCAATAAGTGCCCAAAGGCAGTGTTTCAATGGCTGCTAAGTCTTTCAAGGTTAGGACTTAACCTCCGTTCTCCCTAATTCAACTCCAACCTTCAGTCTGAAGCCAATCAAGAATATCAGATGATACTTAAACAATGACGGACTTCTGATATTCAGGTACTGCCTCTGTTCAATAGGATTGCAAATTCTTTGTGTGAAGAAAGTCGGTTTTGCTCTAAAGTACTGTCACAAAAAGTGAAATTACCATTTGCTTGGAATGATGCCATTCATCATTGTCAGAACACTAAGCATTGTAAGTAGCTAGGCCTCTCCAAATTAATGCCTTGTTTTGCATCGGCTAAATTTCCCAAATCCTCGAGGATGGGTCATACAAAACTCATCTCACCGTTTTAATTTATCAATCCAGTATGGGGTCCGTGAAAGGGAGCTTCATTCAGTCTTAGCCTTTTTATTTACAGTCTAATTCTAAAAGAAAAGGAAATAAGATATGAAAATAAGTTGGAAAATAAGATAAATCTCTCAGTGAAATCACCAGATCTACTCAGTCCTGTAGCAAAACCTCCATAATTCATTTGTAGGTCAGCTCAAGGGATTAGCCATGACGTATTTGGAAATTCATTTATTTTTATTTTATTTTGCTGTTTCTTATGCATAAGGGTAATGCTGTCCCCAAGGCTTTTCAGGTAGCCCTCAAATCTTGACAACATTTGCTGTCTCTGAGGCCTAAGCCAAAATTAATTTTCAAATAAACAGCATAAAAATGTATGGAGTTGTATAAATTTGAATACAAAATGCATTTGTTTTGTTTGCTTACATACATACATATATACTGTCTGTTCAGCCAAAAACCATAATATGACATTGAAATTAATGGCCATATGCACATCATGAAAGTCAAAAAAGTTTTTCTTTGAGTTAAAAAATATACAACATGCAGCATTTTATTTCATTTCCATCTCAATGTGGTCTTTAACATATTTTCAGAGGATGTTTTTAATTGTTATTATTTCCTGGAAGGAAATAAAAAATCTTCCGTAGGGAAAAAAACTTACAGGTTAGAATCAGCATGGCTTTTATTAGTTCAAAAGATTCTGTTGTCTTGGGAGATGCAAAGGTATTCTCTCCCAGAAAGTTTTAAAAAAAAAAAAAAAGTAAAACACCATAGAAACATAGAATTAATTTTTTAAATCTTTATTTATTTTTGAGAGAGACAGAGTGTGAGTGGGGGAGGAACAGAGAGAGACGGAGGCACAGAATCCAAAGCAGGCTCCAGGCTCTGAGCTGTCAGCACAGAGCCCAATGCGGGGCTCGAACTCATGAACTGTGAGATCATGACCTGAGCTGAAGTCGGCCGCTTAACCGACTGAGCCACCCAGGAACCCCATAAAAGCACCTTAGAATTAAAATGGGATGAAATCTGCCAAGATTTATGTTGGGGCCTTTTTTTTTTTCTTTTTCTTTTTCTTTTTTCTTTTTTTTTTTTTTGTGGCTGTAAGGAAAAGGAAAAAAAGGATTCTGTTATTGTGCAAAGATAGTCCAGGAGTCACGCAGTTTGGCAAGTGGTCCCTGGTGCCGAAGTCAGATACCTGCACGTACTCTTCTCATGGTGATCAGCCCACAGGGAGCCTAAAATGTCATGAATGCCATCATTTCTCCCTCTCTGAGACTCAAGTCCTCAAATGGTTTTAAAATATACTTCCACAAGGGGGCTTTGTGTACATTTGCAAATTTTTTTGTTTGTATGTTTGTTAAAAATATTAAGAAATCAACTTCTGCAGAATAAGAATAGAAGTTCCATTCTTTGGCCTCTGGAAATCTTTATTATACAGAAAACAAGACCGGCTCCTCCCTCCTACCCAGTGGCCTCTGATTTGGAAGAGGTCTGTGAAAGCAGAGGCAGAGGGGGAGAAGGCTTGGAAGCCTGAGCTGGTGTCCAGGCCTGTGAGCCTTGCCCCAGGGCGTAGGCCCTTCAGCTCCAACGCTGCCCCTGGCATGAAAGCTTTGATGCTGTACAGTTTTGATCACCCAGCTGAGAATGGCTGTATATCTGATTGCCTTTTTTTGGTTTGTTTGTTTTTAATTTAACCCACGTTCTAATTTTCTTCTGTGATGTTGGCTGAGTGCTCCTTACTTGTTTTCCAGATAATCATAGCACCTCTGAATACAGCCATTTTCGTAGCTGTGCACAGTTTAACTGTCTAAAATATATAAGAAATATGAAGTATTTTGGCAGTTAATAATTTTAGAAAACGAGACCAAATGGCTACATCTCTGCACATTTTTGTTAGGGCATCATGGAGAGAGCCCTGAGCTGAGAGTCTGTAGACTGGAGTCTGAGCTCTTGCCCTGCCATCAGCTAGCTAGATTTTACTAGGAAAACCTTTTCATACTTCTGTGCCTCAGTTTCTTTATTAATGATGATTTTCAAGGGCCTTCCTGTATCTGCCATTCCATGAAACTTGGGTTGCTTTATTCCTCTCTTTCTGTTATTTAGGGCAACAATACCAAATATAAATACTTAACAGCTAACGTTATAAACTCAGAGGATTGTATATGTGTAGCATGATACTTGAACTTTGGGTTAAGAGAGTCTTTGATACGGATCCACGTTCTGCTGTGTGCTAACTAGGGGAATGTGGGTGGTGGGAAAATGGTCAGGTCTGCTCTGAGCCTCAGTTTACGTCTTTAAAATGGGCAGTTGACTATAACTTTTCCTGAGATTCTTTCCAGATGTATGTTTCTAGGATTTGTGAAGCACTTGGGCACTGGATGAGCCCCAGTGGCCCCTTTTATTAGTGTTGGTGTCTCTGAAAAATGACTCTGGCCCAGTCTTGGTTGGGATTTTGACTCTCCTGATTCACACTGTGTTCTTTATTGTGGTGGCCAAATGAACCTGAAAACTGAGGCAAAGACACAAGACACAGTGAGAAGACCACTCTGATCTGTGTCAAATATGAGATAGCTGAATGCAGAGAAGTTCAGCTGATTTCAGTGCATGATGGGATGAGAAAGCAGAGCCCGCCTCTAATTCAACTCAGGGTGTAAGTTCCTTTTCCTTACCATGTAGGATGCAAACTTAAGAAACGCAGGGTATAGAAGTTGTACTCCCAGGGAGAGTGATTGGCTAGGTTTTTACCTGCATAAGTGGACAAGGGACAGTTACATAGGAGGGTTTCAAGTCCAAGCTGGAAAGAAGGTGGACCATGGCAGGGGCCTGGCTCCGACTCCTGAGCAGCCAGGGGGAGCTGTGGGCTGGCTGCATGGTGGAGTAGGGTCAGGATTGGCATCTGACTCTTTCAATGGTGGAGGCTCATCATCAAACCTCTTTCCTATATTCTCATCTGTAAAATGGGGGAAATAACAGTACCACTGATGAAAGTTAGAATAGGTAAAGAACCTTGCAGGGTGCCTGGCAATTAGTAGCTATCAGCAAATTGTGGTTTTTGCTTTTGCTATTATTATTGTTATTTTAAAACTAGACTGACACCCCCAGTGCAGAGGGAGTACCTGGGAAAGCGCTTCCTGAAGCTCCCAGAAGTGGGGGCAAGGGGGAGGAGGGGGGGCTGCAGGACCCTGTGGTGGAGGCTGGATGGGCCAGGCTCTGCCACGAGGCACATGTCCAGGTATTTCTTGCCACAGTCATTGTGTCTTTGCCTTCTGAAACCCTTCTCCAGGCTACTTGTGGCAGGCATACCAGAGGTGACCAACGTCTTCTGGTCCTGTGTTAGAGAATACAAGCCCCTTATAGATATTTCTAATAACTAGATTCCAATTCTGTGTGTAAAACCCATCTATGAAAGCAATGCAAGGAGTGATAGCCCAAGGGAACCACCCGAGCTATATTCGCATTTTGCTTCCTACAAATTGGAGGGATTTTGAATAACACTGTCAGTGGGGAGCCAGAATTCCTTGGGGCCCGGGTAATCCCAAATAGCTAAAGGTTGGAAGCCACGGCTGGTCCACAACTCTGACGTCAGGCCAGTGCTTTGCTTTGCTTTTCTTTTTTCTTTTCTTTCCTTTGCTTTTCTTTTCTTTTCTTTTCCTTTCTTTTCTCTTCTTTTCTTCTCTTTTCTTTTCTTTCCTTTCCCTTTCTTTCCTTTCCTTTTCTTTTCTTTTTATTTTATTTTATTTTTTATTTTTCCTTTTATTATTTCTTAAAAATGTTTATTTATTTTTAAAAGACAGAGAGAGACAGAGCATGAGTGGGGGAGAGGCGGAACATGAGGGGGACACAGAATCTGAAGCAGGCTCTAGGCTTTGAGCTGTCAGCACAGAGCCCAATGTGGGGCTTGAACCCATGAATTGTGAGATCATGACCTGGGGATGCTTAACAGACTGAGCCACCCAGGCACCATATGGGCATAGCTACCAGCTCCACCAACAAGTGGGGTGAGAAATGAGCAGTCTTGGACCCTGTCAAAGCTGGCAGCTACAGTGGGAGAGCAAATCCATGGTGGGCAGGTGGCCAGAGCTGGGGAGGGTAGTGGTGACAAAAAGGGCAGTAATGGAGATGAGGGGACAGCTGGAGCTATAAAAGATATGAATGATGAACTTACCCAGTTCACCCCACCCTGGGCTGACTGCTCGTCAGACGCATAGTGGCTTTCTGATGCCGGGTTTTAGACACACCTAAGTGGGGAGATCTTATGGTCAGATTCATTCAGCAAACATTTATCAGAAGCCTACCACACCCCAGGTGTTGTGCTAGGCACAGTTGTTCAGAATTGAAGGGTGATCCTATGCTCCAAGAGTTCAAACCCTGGCTCCCCCGACTCACTGGGCATGGGTGCCCACTTAGCCCAGCTAGCTCCCCTTTCTTCCTCTGCCCAATGGGGACAGCTGGGCGCACCTCATGGGGTGGCTGTAAAGACTATATATAATCGAATCTTAAAGGGAGAGGTACGTTTTTAAAAGATGCCCAATACACTGTCCCTTTGCTCTTCCCATTCTCTTGTACCAATCTTCTTCCAAGTCATTTTTCATATTCATTCCTCAGGAGAGTTCACCTGTCTGCAGGTGAAATCTCTCCAGGGATTAGGAGTGGGCTTTGTGTGTCTAGGTGTGATTCCCAAGTTGATTTGTTTGGTTTCCAAATGAGGTGACATTCAGATGGACTGAAGAGCGTTTCTTGTATGAAACCTTATTATATCAGACATTTTAGTTTTCAGAGGAAAAAATGAAGTATTTAACAATACGATAATTCAAATAGAAAACTTGTTTTTTGGACTTATGTAGCCAATACTCTTTTTAATGTAAGTAGCTTTCGGTAATGGATTTTTAGGGGACACTTGCATTACTCTTATCTTGTTTGGCTAACCTAACACAGTGGAAACCTGGATTATGGGAGATCTATATCTATATCTATATCTATATCTGTATCTGTATCTATATATCTATATCTATAATATCTATCTATCTATCTAATCTATATCTATCATATATATCTCCTATATATATATATATATATATATATATATATATATATATTAGATTTTGGAAATATATCTCTGACATATATAGCTTACTTGTGTTTTATATTCCAATAAGCATATGTGTATTGGTTTTCTTTAAGATTTTTAACTGTTTTTTCCCCTATATTCTGATTCTTTACTCTGTTAATTTTAAGCAAGCATAGATAATGAGAATTAAGCTGAAGGCTTAAGCTTCTTCCATCTTTCTTCCCCCCTTCCTTCCTTCCTTCCTTCCTTCCTTCCTTCCTTCCTTCTTCCCTCCCCCTCCCTCTTTCTCTCCCTCCCTTTCTTTCTTTCTTTCTTTCTTTCTTTCTTTCTTTCTTTCTTTCTTCTTTCTTTCTTTCTCTCCCGTATGGCTAGGATCATTGCAACTTACTCTACAGTTTTTCTTCAAGTTTTCCAACACTACTAGTTACTTCTTATTATTGGACAAGCTACATTTCTTTTTCTTTTGAAATAATTGAATAGCTTATTCCTTATAAGACACATTTTTGTGCATTTTGCTAACCAATTTTAAGTGAACAACTAAGATTTTAGATGGGGCTCTTGGCCAGTCTTTGTTTTTCTGGGCCACTCCAAAGAGGGAAAGGGGGGCACTGTAAAAGGGAAAAGTGTTCTGAATGCCCTGAAGAGGGGCCTGTACTTGATGTTGAATGACTTCAATGACTATGATAACTGTAAGTAATTCTGGCTAATCTTATGATAGAAGGACCGTTTTGAGAACTGACTTAACCTCCTTTTCTTTCATTCTGCCCTAAAAACACCTGCAACTCTTAGAGCCATCTATGAATCACTACGTCTGCTGTCCACTTATTGCCCTGTCCAGTGCCCTTCACACTGGAACTGATCAACTGCCTTGCATGAAGCATGATTTGCAAGCTGAATTCTGAAAAGCCCATGAAGTATTCAGGGAGGAGGGGGAACGATCTCTCAGCATGATTTGCGCCACATCCCAAATGTGCCCCAGATGCAGACTAGATGGCCAAGGAGTCAAACAATACACATTTTGGACAGATTTGCTTTTACCATTTTTGCTTTTACCATTTCGAGAGATGGCTTCAAGGGAGTGGTAGATCCAGACATGGGATATGTCAATACCTAAATCTCCTATTATCCAGATTGTTGGTTTGAATGGATGACCTGCTATTTTGGGGTTTGGAGACAGAGCAGGCCAGTGGCAATTGCACATGATGGCAGTATTGTGAGCGAGTGAGATTGTCGTTGTGCACTTGGTCACCATCCATGCCTGCTGGCCCTGTCTGTCAGGCCAGGACCAATGTGTGATGGGTGATATCTCCTGTGCCAGCTACCTTCAGATTCTAGCTTGTCTGATGGGGTGCCCCCCCTGCTGGAACAAAAGAATAATAGTTGCCTCCAAGAACAAGCAGGGACTTCACATTTGGCCCCTTTCAAAGCAGTCATCCTTCTTCCTTCTTAGCAGCAGGACTGTGGGATAAGCATGGATTTTAGAGTGTTGGAGGAGGTCTTTTTGTGACACTGAAGCTCCTAGCCCTCCCAAGCATAGTTCCTTTCTGGAGAGCTTGGGGTTTCTGGAAGCACCCATCATCTCCATGTCTTTGTGGGTAGGACAAATTCATATCTTTCAGGAGACAGAGAGGTTAAGGTACCAGACCCATGTTGTTACACAGTCAAACAGCAACTCATGTGGCCACAGCACTTTAAATGACAACCTAAGTGTTTTTGGCAATAAGCTTCCCCACCTTGGTGAACTGTGATTGTTTTTGGTGGGCTGTCCCTGCCTTACTTCCCTTGCCAAATACAAAGGCAGAAGTAGCATTTCTAAAAGGTCCTATACCACAGAGCAAGTGGAAGCAGCACCAGAGAGACCGCGAAGGACTTTACCGAGCTGGGTCATTCTCTATGAATCCAAGCTCTGTTGATTTCGTTTAGAGCTTTGGACTCTTGCAAGACAGTTCTCATTCTTTTGAATGAAGGGTCAGTTTTAGATGCTCATCATTGCTTTGCAGTATTTTATATTAAATATTCAGCCAAAAGAGAACAAAGGAATAGATACCCGAGTATCTGCAATATGTACCTGGTTGTCTCTAGTAATGCTTTACTTTGCTGACCCGGCTTCAAGTGATTTTCTCTTTTTTCTTTTCTTTTCTTTTTTTCTTTTCTTTTCTTTTCTTTTCTTTCTTTCTTTCTTTCTTTCTTTCTTTCTTTCTTTCTCTTTCTTTCTTTCTTTTTTTTCAAGCATTACAGATTAGAACTGAGGTCCTCTGGACTACCAGCCTCAAATCTCATTTGTAGCTCTTCCTCTTCAGGGTTCTTCTCATTATCCTGAATTTGGTGTTTAGCTATCCCAAGAACATTTTTATACTACTGCTACAATATATGTGACTATAATATAGCATGATTTTGTCTCCTTTGAAAGTTTATTTAAATAGAACTGACTATTGATATTATTTTGAGCTCCTTTCTCCCCTCAGTATTATGTTTTTATGATTTACCTATGATGTTTCATATGGATTAACTTCATTCATTTTTATTGCTTTGTAATATTCTATCATATGAAAATAGTGCAATTTATTTCCCCATTGATGGAAATGTAAATTGCTTAAAACTTTTTACTATTATGAACAATGCCATATGACCACTGTTGTAATGTTTATGTGCAAGTGTGTAAAGCTTATATATGTCACATTTTCCAGTTTTATTGGATGTTTCAGA
This sequence comes from Acinonyx jubatus, assembly GCF_027475565.1. NCBI lineage: Eukaryota > Metazoa > Chordata > Mammalia > Carnivora > Felidae > Acinonyx > Acinonyx jubatus. The sequence continues at coordinate 94,923,648 of NC_069384.1, forward strand.
TTGCTCTTCAAAGTGATTGCACTAATTTTTCCTCCTACCAGCTGTGTACGAAAGTTCCAATGTTCATACACCTCTACAATGAAATGTATAAAACTTAATTTTTTGTTCATATTGTGGACTAGAATTATATTTTGTTATTTTAATTTAAATTCCTCAGATTACCAGAAAATACTGAACATGTTTTCATTTTATACCTATTTAGGGTCCCTTTTCTGAACTATCTGTACATATGCTTTCCCTTTAAAAAAAATAAGCTGTTTGAATTTTCTTAATGACTTGTGGGAATTCTTCCTAAATCATTAGATGCCAGGTTTTAGGAAATCTTTTTTTATTATAAAAAATAATATACCCACACCAGAGAAAACTGGAAAATATAGAAAAGAAAGAAGTCACTGCTAATTCCAGTACCCCTAGCCAAATATTGGTTCATTTGGCCCATTTATTGCTAGTCTGTTTTTTTTTCTTATGATATTTTTATGTAGTTATATTACACTGTAATATACAGCTTATATTCTGCATTTCTTAGTTAATATATTACAAGCTTTTCTTTCTTTTCTTTTCATTTCTTTCTTTCTTTCTTTTTGATGCAGTTGTATGGCTTTTGTAGCCATCGTTTTAAATTGGTATGTGATATGTCATTAAGTGTATCTATCATTTCCTTATTGTTGGAACTTCAGGTTGCTTTTTATTTTTCCACTTTATAAATAACATTATGATGAAATACATATGCCTAAAAAGTTTTTGATACATTTTAAATTATTTTCTTAGAATAGATTCATAGGAGTTAGGTTACTGGGCCAAAAAGGGTAGACATTTTTTTGAAAGTAAAATGCATTGTAAGAATATTGTTTAATCAGTGCTGGCAATCTAAAGAAAACAGGGTTCAAGAAGACTCAAGGGAGCCTGAAAGAAGTCTAAGTGTCTGGCTCACTTTGCTTGGCAGAGAGAAAACTTACAAGACTTCACTTTCTCCAGCCACCTTTCTGGACCGAAAACACCATTCATTATAGACATTTTCTATCTTGCTTGTACAACGATTTGGCTTCGAGAGAAAAAGAGAATTTTCCAAGGCTAAAACATAATTCTTACAAGGATAATACTTATAAGTGAATTTTACTGATGCTTAAACACTGATTAAAGAAAGTGGTCTGTTTATTGTAGCGCATGAAACCGAATACACAAGTAAAGAGAATGTCTAATGGTGGAAATGCTGCCTTGAGTACGAGCTGACAATCTTATGGAACATGGACATCTCAGCATGTTTAGTGGGGCCTTTATGTTTAGATGATTTACTCTTTGGCATTATGGACAGAATAAAAGGTTCAGATTATCCCGTGTGAAAACACATTTATTTGGAAAGATGTAATACATGTAGTTCTTAATTTACGAGAAGACTATATTCTGAAAGTTCCTTTACAAGTCAGTTAATTAGAACTCAGAAAGCATTTTCCCTTAGAAGTAATATTGTGAGTGGTAGTGTAGTTTCCAGACTGGCACATAAAAGCCCATTTAATCTGTCATATATCTGTAAGATAGCCCTGGTTTCAAATCTAGTTTAGCTACAGTCTATTTGGGTGAACTTGAGAGCACTCCTGTTACTTAAATTCCTCATCTGTAAAATGAGGAAAGGGTCTTTGTGAGGATTGCCTGAGAAAATGTATATGAAAATGTTTTATGAACTGTAAGATGCTGTACGAAAGTAGCAGATCTATTGTTTTTTCACACCAGAAAAATAACTATCAAAGGGCAAAACAATGTATATGACTGGTGTTGCCAGGGAACTGGGGAGGCCCTGGGCCCTAGAGCCTTGACCCAGCCCATCCCAAAGGATCCCCTGAAAGTTCTTAGTCTTGTCCTGAGAAACAATTCAAGCACAGACACATGACTCAGTGGATAAGCAACACAAGCAGGGAAGTTTATTAAAGGGGAAGGGACCCTCTCAAGATGTAAGAGCAGGCAAGCTTTAGAGAGAGAAAGAAACAGCGCTACATACTGGGGCGGGGAGGGCAGTGTTAGGTTTCTATCTTTTATTGCCGTCTATTAACTAAGGGGTGGAATATTCATTACTTGGGGTGAGGATGGTGATTTTTCTTCCTTGTTTGGTCAGGGGGTTCCTGTCATCTGCTGTCTTGGGCCTGTCTGGTTTGATCAGGCTTTGTGTCGACTGCTGCTGTAGCAGAGGCCTCTGACTTACCCCATACCTGGCCGCGGACTTCCTCCTTGCTTGCCTCTAGGTATCCTGTTAGAACCTAACTGGGGTGCCTGGGTGACTCTGTCAGTTGAGCCTCTGACTTTGGCTCAGGTCATGATCTCAGTCATGATTTCATGGGTTTGTGAGTTCTAGCCCTGCACTGGGATTGCTGCTGTCAGCACAGAGCCTGCTTCAGATCCAGTGTTCCCCTCTTTCTCTGCCCCTCCCCTGCTCACTCTCTTTTTCTTTCTCAAAAAGAAAATAAAACATTAAAAAAAAAAAAAAAAAGAACCTAACTAAATGCCTACTCCAACAACGGGACTTCAAAGTAGAACATGTATAAACCAGGGGTTGTGTGGGTGATCTGTTGCGGTATAGCAGGCATATACTTAGAATGCCTATGTACATTATTTCTTATCCTATCTTTGTGAATACACATCACAGTAGAATATTTTATCGATCCCTGTATCTATATATCTTTATATAAGTAATGGATATGCTCGTAATTTTAAAACACTTATTGTTTGACCCAGTTTAGAGTCCACTGGTCTATTCATATCTTTACCCTACGGGATATGGGACTTATGGAAGGTGATGTGAGCTAAGTAGATAAACTGAGTTTATATAATCTGTATATATAACACGATCTCTATGCAAAATGTACCTTATGTAACTCCAGTTTGGACAGTGAAGTGTCTCTTTGCTTCCTAACTTAGCTCCTGCTGGTGCTATGTTGACATTCCTCACTTTGCAGTCTCTATATAATATGCATATGTGTGTGTGTGCACATGCATGCATGCATATATATAGAGAGAGAATTGTAGGGCATCAATATCTCTCTACATTGGCGTGAAAAATGACTGGGTCTGTCATCCATTATTATTATTTTTCTGGAGTTTTAGGAAGGGATGCTGGATGCTTTTCCCCCTAGGTTTAAGGATTGCCAAGTTGAATACTTTTTACAATGATTTTTGGAGTCCTGAGGATGAGAGTAGGAGGATAAAGGGAATTGTAGCTGTCTCTTAGTAGCTAATGACTATAGACTCCTGAAATGGGAAAAGTAATTTTAAAAATCTATTAATCAAAACAGTATGCTGAAAACTGTCAGAAGGCCTCATTGGTATTTCATGTAAGTCAACTTTCTGGGCTGGGACCCCGAATGACTGAATTGATGTTGAGATACTTGCTGGATAGGTTTAATGATATGAAATTAATACAACAAAGGAGATTTCTGCCAATTATTTCCAGAATGAAAAGCCAATAAAATACCTTAATGTTATCACATGCATTCATTTTGTCAGTGGGCACTTACACTTAGAGTTCTATATGAAAAGGTAAGCCGTGCCCTGAGATCCAAAAGAGAATGGGCATCTCATGGTGAGTGTTCTTCAATACGGAAAACACACAGAAAAACAGGAGAATGGAAGTGAATTATAACAGGGTTGACATAAATGAGCAAGACTAAATAAGTTTTGAAAGCAGTGGCCCATTCAGTTATTTCTTTTATTTTTCATATTTTTCCTCAACTCTGCAAAATAATAAGAAACAAAAGAAAAATCTGCTGAATGCCTAGTCATAGTTTATTGGAGCAGGAAAAAAAGCCATTCTGAACCATTCTCTTATTTGCTGTGAGTGGCAGAATCATTCACCGTGGTGAATCATAGCAGGGAGAACCATTTGGAGTGATTATTTTCTGATGTTTAAATTGCAAATAGTGCATGTGGAATCAACAAAGGTATGAATTATTTTTAAAAATCTTAAAAAAAATCTTCTTATTGAAAATGTGTATTTGTATGACCAGCTTATGACTTCATTTCACAATAGCCAAGCCAAGCCTTGAGTATATGTCTTTTTGTCTTCCTATTTGACTAATTGAAAGCTTTCCTAGTTAATATTTTTTTATGTCAAAAATAGTATATTATCCTAGAAGCTGCATGACAGTAGTAATGGTGGGAAAAATATATATATATAAGTATTTGGTTCAACTGACTGAATTGAAGAAAACGTCAGAGTTTCCTGCCCTTTCCTTCAGTGAGTAAGAAACCTGTTGGCCGTTAAACAAAATAAACGGAGGGATTAACCCTGTCTGGGTGAAATTTGTTAATGACATGCAAATGATTTATCATTAATGTAATAATAGGCACTACTTAGTGTTAATCCTGTGAGAATCCCTGATGGAAAGGACAATATACTTGATGCTTAAGATGAAATATCATCTGCCTCCAGTAATCTGGTGCCTTGTTTTGGTTGAAAAGCTTCAGGTTGCCTGGCCCTTTAAGGCAAATCTCTGGTATTCAAATAGGTGAAGTAAAAAGGTATTTTATGCTCCAGTGTCTGCTTTGTGAGAGCACTTAATTTTAAGAGGGCAGAATGGAATGCTTCTATTTAAACTTAGGGGGACCGGCAGGGAGGGTAACCACATTCCATGAAGTCCCACTTCGGCTCCTGTTTTTCCTTCATGATGGGAGACAGCAGACTCTTAGCTGGGATTGGGGTTCAATGGTTGGCCTCAATTTTTAGTGGCCTTGAAAACTCTTTTTGACAAGGAAACTAACTGGATGGTTCCTAAGGAGAAAGAAAATGAGCTTTTCAGAAGGGAAAGATTGTCTTGCTCTCCTTAACATTTGGTATCCTGACCGCACACAGAGGGCGCTCACTGTATGCTTTGTGAGTGACTGTGTACAATTTAAGATAGGGCTGCAAGCACCTCAGCTCTGAGAGACTCAGCGGGGGAGGGGGAGGTGTGGGCACATTCTTGGCACCTATCATGTCCCGGGGCTGGTTGTCTTTAAGCCCCTGTAATAATTACTGCTGTGTAACAAAATGTCCCCCAAATTTAACAGCTTAAAATATCAAGCATTTGTTATCTTTTCTGGTTACTGCAGGACATGGTGGGGTGGTTTTGGCTCAGGGTCTCTCATGAGGTTGTGGTGCAGAAGTTACCCTGGGAATGCAGTCATCGGAAGGCTGGGGAACATCCTAGGAGCTCAGCAGAGGAGAGTGTTGGCAGGAGCCCTCAGAACCACATCACATAGTGATCTCCACAGGGCTGCTCATACCATGGCAGTGACTTCCCCAACAGGGAATGATGGAGGGGGCACATGCAGCCCTTTATGACCTTGTCTCTGGCTTACACACTGTCACTTCTTATCCTCCCTGTTAGAAGTGAGTCACTGAGTCCGGCCCATACTCAGTTAATGAGAGGGGATTACAAAAGGGGTGTGAACACTGGAAGGGCCACCTTAGAGTCTGGCTACTTCTGCTCCATTCATGACATTAATTTTGTTCAGCTATCCCATGACTCAAGAGATTCTGGAGATCTGCTTGAACTAGTTTCGTTAAAGGAACTTTGGTTTACCTTGAGTTCACCTCCAATAAAGTCATTTGAGGATCTGTCCCAGCCCAGATCCAGTAGACCAATAGAGAGGGTCATATTCTAAACTTCATCAACATACCACCGTGCATTGGCTGTAAGCCCCAAGTCAGTCTTGGGAGGAAATAAAATCATTCAGCTGAATTACATGAAATTAATGTGTTGGCTTCAGTCCAGTTCCCACTGGATACATGTCCTTGTCATAGGGAAAACCACTAGTAGTTTTAATTGACCAACCTAGGAAGATGACAAGAAGAAAAGACATTCATAGACATGGCATGCTCAGTCTGAGACCTAGTCACTCCCCTGAAGAGAGTTTGAAGAATCTGTCATTTCACCAACCAAAAAGAATTATACCTATCATCCCAATTATAAAAGATACTTGCTTTCAGTAAGTCAAGTTAAAATATTAAAAAAACCCAAAAAGTATATATGGTTTAGATCAATGATGTTCATGACTTAGTCTTCAATTTTATTTTCTTTTTTAAAAATATTTATTTATTTATTTTGAGACACACACACACACACACACACACACACACACACACACATGGGGTGGGGGGAGGACACGAATGGGGGAGGGACAGAGAGAGAGGGAGAGAGAAAATCCCAAGTAGCCTCTGCACTATCAGTGCAGAGCTGGATGTGGGGCTCAATCTCAAGAACCATGAGATCATGACCTGAGCAGAGATCAAGAGTCAGATGCTTAACTGACTGAACCACTTAGGCGCTCCAATTTAATTTTCTTTTTAAAAAAGCCTTCTGTTTTCATAGGTCATTCAAGAGGCTATCATCCAGCTTAAGATGTTGGCTATGTAGTTGGGAGAAGACAAATGACAAATTGTTACCGTAAATGTGATTCAACAGGTAGGACATATATTCATGGAACCTGGAACCAGATACATTGGAAGTGGGGCCATATTAAAGGATTTGTATCTTTGCACTTTAGTGAGAATCTTGGGAGCAGATTTAGCTGGGAGGAACTGGAAGTAACCAGAGAAAAATGGTGCCTCAGAAGCTTGAGAGATACTTTCTTAGGAAGTAAAACTGGGTCAGAAGCCAATATAGTCATCATTTTCAGGTTTATTCCATTGCCAGCAGCAGCCCTATCCCCTAACTTTGCCCCTATCAGGTCCTCCAGGGTATAATGCACAGTGGTGAGCCAGGCAGGGGCTATACTGTATTCTGCAGTCAATCCTGGAGACACAGGCAGGAGAAAAAGTCAAGAGATGCAGTGTGGGTGTTCAGGACCTCCTCCCTTCCTTCTATGGCTCCCAAACTTGATTTCTTGATGTTTTTCCCCTTGTGCTTTTGAGTCTGCAGTGTGGTTACTTGACATTGTTAAAGTCCTGTTTGGATAAAAGCTTCTTTCTTTTAAAACAAAGTGTAGATGAATTCTATGTAATTTTGTCTTGCCATTATTTTAATTTCCACCTCCATTTTCTATTGGCAAGGAGTTGATCATTTCCTTCTCTGTGTTCCTGGAGTACCTTGCCATAATGCTGATATAACATTTACCGTATTGAAATTTGTGCTTTACTTCTCTTTCCTCCCCCAAATCCAAGATTGTGAAATCCTTGAGGAATTTCACTAGTTCACAAATCTCAACTCCTTAGCAGAGTGTCTGGCATCTTTTAGGCATGAATAATAATGCTGAATGAATGAACAAAGGAAGGAAGGAAGGAAGGAAGGAAGGAAGGAAGGGAAGGAGGGAGGGAGGAAGGGAGGAAGGAAGGAAGGAAGGAAGGAAGGAAGGAAGGAAGGAAGGAAGAAGGGAAGGAACAGAGAGGCTGCTGATTGTATTTTACCACTCAAGCTCTCGGTTATATTTCTGGGCTCCTAAAAGAAAATTTAGGTATGTTAGAATTGGTCAGATGCATCCATTACTGATACAAATGATATAGAATCATCATATTTCTTCCGGTAAACTTACTTAGAAATTAAAGGTCTGGCCACCTGCATTAGCAGCTCAGAAGGAAAAGTTTAGATTGGCATTTAGATTAGCCGGCTCTGTTATTCAGTGACTTTGCATGCTTGTTCAAGGGCACTGGAGTCAACCAATGTTTATTTTTGGATTCCCATTGCTCTTGGGATCACTGCATCGAAGAATGGTCCTTCCCCCACCCCATTACCTCCTTCACCTTGTTTGTTGTTCCTGGTCCAGGGAGTACTGAAGCCCAGATTTGGCCTGGCCAGCTACTTCTTGGTGCCCTGTTATTTTTAGCATAGGAACACAGCAGCAGTTGGCAATTCTGAGTTGGTGCATAAAAGCTGAGCTTTTGGGATGTTGAAACCATGGGTTTAAGAATTTGGGGAGTCTTCGGTTTATATGCCTTTGTATTATCTCATGATAAATAGTATGTTTAAGGCCTCAATCTGCCAATGTTTCCAGTGAAAACTTGTTTTAAGAGGCTTTTCTCTGGTTTGGGGTTCTGTATTTTGTTTTATTTTGTTTTTATTTTTATTAATTTTTTTAATGTTTATTTATTTTTGAGAGAGATAGAGAAAGAGAGGGAGAGAGAGAGAGCAGGGGAGGGGCAGAGAGAGAGGGAGACATGGCATCCAAAGAGGGCTCCAGACTCTGAGCCTGACACGGGGCTCAAACCCGTGAACTGCTAGATCACTACCTGAGCCAAAGTTGGATGCTTAACCGACTAAGCCACCCAGGTGCCCCTGGGGTTCTGTATTTTAGGATGGTAGTAAGGAAATTAAGAAGAGAGGAGCATAAAAAATGATTGACATCTAGTTCTGTGAGGAAATCTTAAAAAAAAAAAAAGCTCTTTATCTTGAATAACAGAAGGTTACTAGGAAAGACTAAAGAGATTTGAAGGTGTAATGGAGGTTATATTGGTTAAGATAGGCTACTTCTATAATAAACAAATCCCAGTGTATGTTTATTTTCTTATATAATAGTCCAATGTATGCCTTTGTCAGGGAGGCACTGCTTCACCATTTTCAGGGACTCAGGCTCCTGGAGGCTTTGTCATGTTCACCTTGTAGCTTTCAGTGTCATGTTGGGTGTCAATATCCTGCCAGCAGATAGGGGAACAGCATGGACGATTATGTGTGGAGGTTTTTATGGATCAGACCAGGAATTGGTACATAGTACTTCTGCTCAAATTCCGCTGGCTGCAGCCTTGTGACTACGTTTGTTTGTTTGTTTGTTTTTAAGTAAGCTCTCTCTATATCTGACATGGGGCTCGAATTCATGACTTGGAGATCAAGAGCCACATGCTTTACTGAGTCAGGCAGGTGCCCCACTGTGATTAGTTTTTATTTTTTAATTTTTTTTAATTCTCAGGTTAGCTAACATACAGTATTGTCTTGGCTTCAGGAGTAGAACCCAGTGATCCATCTCTTACATATGACACCCAGTGCTCATCCCAGCAAATGCCGACCTTAATGCCCATCACCCTTTTAACCCACCCCCTGTATCAACCCTAGTTTTATTCTCTGTATTTAAGAGTCTCTTATGGTTTGCCTCCCTCTCTGGTTTTATCTTGTTTTTCCTTCCCTTCCCCTATGTTCATCTGCTGAGTTTCTCAAATTCCACATGTGAGTGAAATTGTATGATATCTGTCTTTCTCTGACTGACTTGTTTAGCATTATGCCCTTCAGTTCCATGCATGTTGTTGCAAATGGCAAGATTTCATTCTTTTTCATTGCTGAGTAGTATTCCACTGTGTGTGTGTGTGTGTGTGTGTGTGTGTGTGTGTGTGTGCGCGCGTGTGTGTGTGTATACACACACACGCACACACACCACCTCTGTGACTAGTTTCTACCTACCTGCAAAGAAAGCTGGGAAATGTAATGTTATGGATGGAATTAATGTCCTTCCCAAATTTATATGGTGAAGCCCTAATCCCCAGGACCTCCAGTGTGACTGTATTAGAGAGAGAGCCTTTAATGAGATCGTTAAGTTAAAATGAGGCTGTTAGGGTAGACCTTAATTCAATCTGTGTCCTTATAAGAAGAGGAGATTAGGGCATACAAAGAGACACCAGGGATGTGCATGCACAGAAGAAAGGTCACGTAAGGACACAGTAAGAAGTTAGTCATCTGCAAGCCAAGGAGATAGGCCTTAAGGGAAACCAAGCCTGCTGACATCTTGATCTTGGACTTTAGCTTCCACACTGTAAGAAAATAGACTGATGTTTAAGCCATCCAGTGTGAGCTACTTTGTTATGGTAACTCTTGGAAACTAATACATGTAATCTAGCTATGAGCCCAGAGGAAAGTAGAAATTGCCTTAGTGATTAGCTAGCAGTCTCTGCCACAATGTGGAGAACACCATTTACTTACCATTTGTTCATTCATTCATTCATTCATTCATTTGATATTTATTGAGTGCTCTTCTAGGCACTTGGTCTAAGGTGAACAAAATATACCAAAATCTCTGCTTATCTACAGACTAGGTTTTATCAGATATTGAAGCAACCAATTACCATTGAGTCACCCTGCCTTATTTTTTTTAGCACCTGTCACCATCTGAAATTATCTTGTTTATTGATTTGTTGACTTGCTTATCATTATCTCCCTCCTCCCCTTCAAAAATGAGCTGCAGCCCTTTTTTGCCTTATTTCGCATTGTATCCTTAGTGCCTGAAAGATGCTTGGCAACAGGAGGTTTTCAGCATTTATCTGTTGAGGATTGAATGAGAGATATCATAGAATTATATTCCAGGAAGCAAAAACTACGTAATGAATGATTTGTTTGATGATAAGGGACAGTGAACAGAATTTCCTTTTCTTATATTAGAAAAAAAAAGTGCCTGGTTACCAATCCTGTCCTTTAGTCCCTGAAGCCTTTTCGGCTGTTTAATCCTAAACTTTCTAGTTGTTTTCTATAAAATACTATAAGCTCAAAGGTCCTGGTATACCCAGTATGCCCATCATAGAATATTTTCTATAAAATACTATAAGCTCAAAGGTCCTGGTATACCCAGTATGCCCATCATAGAATATTTTCTATAAAATACTATAAGCTCAAAGTTCCTGGTATACCCAGTATGCCCATCATAGAATATTTGCATCTGAATATTTCTTGGTTTCTCATTGACCTAGGTACACACTTGCAGAGACTCAGAGTGGTTGGGGTTGTGGAGAGGTGCTGCCCGGTATCCTCACTTTAGTGATCAGGAGACGCAGACCAGGAGATCAGGCTTGCAGAGCTTGTGTGTGAGAAAATATAGCCAAATCTCTAGATTAGGTCCTGCAGTGACTCATCTAGCTCTAATCCTTTTCCTATTTTTATTAAAGGTGGAATTGAATGGTGATTATGAGTGTCAGCTCTGGACCAGGCTGCCTGGGCTTGGATATCGGCTTCAAATTAACTAGCTGTGTGACCTTGGATAAGCCCTCTGTGCCTCAGTTTTCTATATACGATGGAGATAAGAATAGTACCTTTAACTCTTTTAAGAGTTAATACATGTAAAGTACTTAGAACGGTGACTGGTAACATTTAATAGTGCCATAGTAAGCATTTAAATGAAAGACTAAATATTGGTCTTTATTATTATTATTAATATTATTATTATTGTTATTATTATTGCGGTTATGATGGGATTAATTATATAATATAACAAATGCTTGAAGAATGTTTAGTTTTTTTATACATATGAAGAACTCCAGTAAGTTTTCTAACATTTATTGACAAAGAAAAAAGATACACGGAATATCAGTGGTTTTTATCACTCCTGAAGAACTAAACATAAATCCTAACTGTAGTTTCTTCATTGGGGGGCTCTTCAAAATTTTTTTATTGAGATACAATGGATATATCACGAAATTCATCCTTTTAAAGTATGCAGTTCTCACCAAAAGTGACCCCATCCCTATTAACAGTCACTCCCCCATTCCCCCTTCCCCCAGCTCCTGGCAACCATGAACTGACTTTCTGTCTTCATGGATTGGCCTATTCTAGAAATTTCGGGTAAATGGAATCATACAGTAAGTGGCCTCTTGGCCATACAATCTGTGGAAGCAGACAGTATGTAGGTCTACCTTCTTTTACTTTAATATGAGGCTTTTACGGTTCATCCATATTGTGTCATGTCACAAGTTCATTCTTTTTTATGGCTGAATAATTTTTCATTTTGTAGGCGCATTACATTTTGTTTATCCATTCATCTTGTTGATGGACATTTAGGTTGTTTCTGTGTTTTTGATCATTATGAATTGTGATTCATAATCATAATCATATCATATTCATATCATAATCATTCATAATCAATTATGATTATTACCATTATGAATTATAGAGCGGTGAACATTTGTGAACAGGTTTTTTCTTTTACGTTGTTATATATTTATTTTGAGAGAGAGAGAGTGCAAGTGTGTGTGTGTGCGTGTGTGTGTGTGTGTGTGTGCAGGGGAGGGGCAGACAGAGAGGCAGAGAGAGAGAATCCCAAGCAGGCTCCATGATGTCAGCACAGAGCCTGACGTAGCATTTAATCTCAAGAACTGTGAGATCATGACCTGAGCCAAAATCAAGAGTTGGGCCCTTAACCGACTGAGCCACCCACACAGGCGCCCCATGTGAAAAAGTTTTATGTAGGCATGTTTTCACTTCTTTTGGCTATGTACCTAGGAGTTGAATTGGGTCATGTAGTAACTGTAGGTTTAACTTTTTGAAAAATTGCCAAACTGTTTTCCAAAATGGCTGCACCATTGAAGATACAATATTTAAGATACAATACTTGGTGATTACTTCATTCTTATTCAATTGAAAGAGAAAATGCAATCATTTGAACTTAGGATTCATAGTTGAGACTTACAGTTGTCCACAAATATTTGAGACACTGTGTCTGAGGTACTGTGATTAAGCCTGCATGAAACAAAGCAAATGAGACTTGGTTTCCATTTTCCAGAGTTGATAGAAATTTAGACTTTTCAAAGTTGACCCTCACACCCCTGTTTTTAAATTATAGATGGCTGTTCTCCTCTTCTATTACTTTTTTTTTTTTTCTCTCCTTTGGCCACTCCTATCAAACTTCTAGGGAGGACTTTCACTCAGTACTAGATTTGTCAAGACCAGAGGACAGAATGGAGCATGATGAGGTAGACATTGGATAGGGAGCCAAGATGTACAGGACCAAGGAACTCTCTAGTTGGGTGTAACTAATTGTCAACTAGTTCCATGACTGACAGTGGCCTTCCACCCCAGTATAGACATAAGTTAAAAAGGAAAAACAAGCCATCTCTCATTTGTAGAGACTACATTTATTTTCCATGCCAAGAATCTGGTGGAAATTTTCATTTTTACAGAATTACTCTGTTGTTTTGGTTCAGGGTCTATGTAGTCATAAAATTTTGTGAGCTGTGGCGAATTGTATGTATAATTGTATCCACAGATCTCTTTGCTTTAAGAAGCAAGTTTCCAAGGATTTTGTTTGGTTATGTCTACTGAGATGTATATTTCTTAAGGACAAGCAGATGGCACTTCCTTAGGTAGAACGTGGAAATTTACCAGGAGCCATCTTGAGCTTCTTGTCTTGGGGCAGCCTGGTTCTGTTCCTTCACTCGGAGGGCTGATAGTCATACCCTGCCAGCACCTTTCAACCACTGTTTCACCTCATTGAAATGGGTGACAGTTGCATTTCATCTTGAAGCAAAGGCTGTTTACCCTCTGTGTAAACAGCGGTGAAAGGAGGCAAATGTATTTGTGGAACTTAAAGTGAGCTTTTAATGGTCCCATGTCAGAAATTTTCTTCTCATGAGCCCGTCAAGGAGGAGGTGAGTTAAGTACAGGGTGTAAACAGGGCATCTTGGCTTTTGGAAAAGACCCGTTAGCGACATCAGTGAATTTACTGGTTTTGTTTTGTATATCCTTCTCTGCCCACCATATAAGCTATACTAATTTTATATTGTCTTCAATACCAGTTATGCTTCCCCAGCCTACTTCTGTCCCTGCCCAAATCCCCGTCCTCAGCCTTCAAGTTCTCTCTCCAGCCAGGCCCTCCCTCCCACTTCTCCCATCTCTCCAGCCTATAGAGATTTCTCTTGTTTTCTGACAGAATTCTTGTCAGAAGGGTAAGAGTACAATTGTAGTTGCTTTGTGGTGGGTTGATGTGTTTTTTGCCCGCTAAACTGCAAGCTCTCTAAAGGCAAAAGCTCTTTCAGTGCCCTGCCTGGAGGGCTTCCTTAGTCAATACCCACTGGTTGGATTCATGAGCCCACAAGCATCAAGGTACCAGCACAGAAGCTATTGATTCTCATGAGAACACTTAGTTCAGGAAAACCATGCTGGAAAACTAGGCTTTACTGACCTTAAATAGGACATGTGATTTTTTTTTCTGTGCTCTCTCCTCCCCCACTAGGTAGGCCTCAAGCAGATGAGGGATAGAGAGAACATGGAAAATCTGGGCAAGCTGTGGCACTGTGACACCGGGGGAGTGTGCTTATCCTTCAGAACAATTTACCAGAGCCCACACCTGCCGCTTCATGACTAGGGTTTCAAAGCTTTCAGAACTGGTGTATGCAAAGCTTGTCTTTTGATATCAGGATAAGTTTCAATGGATTTAACTCATGTTGCAGTCAGATTTCAGCACGGGAAGTTTTTTTCCTGTACTTACCATGAAACTCTCTCTCTCTAAGGCTGTTTGGTCAGCTACATATAAACGACTATGTCCAGTTTTCTCAGTCACTCCTGAATCCTTTCTTGTACGGTACCTCTCAATGTGCAAAGGAGAAGTTATAAGGAGGCAGGTGTCAGTTTTGTGTATTTATCACCCAACTATGTGTGACCCACGTTACTTAAGCCTTCTGAGCTTCAGTTAGTGCATTTGTAAATAACATAAATGACAATAACATCTCCTGCTTCAGAGGCACCACGAGGAACAAATGTTGTAATGCATGTAAAGTGCCTCTAACAGAGCAAGGAATCAAATTATGTCTAATTAATGACACTTCCTGTCTCCTCTCCTTTCCTTTTTGGTCAGAATGCTGAAGGTTGTCTGTATTCATGCAAGAATATAAACCTTCCCCTCTCTTGCATCTGCATGTCTGCATTTGAATGGGATGCCTGTCTGTTTTCCCTTTCATATGGCTGTATGGCTTTCAGGTTATCAAGCTATTTACCTGAATCAAAGAAAAAACAAGAAAGGGGTGGAGGAGGTTTATTCTTTTCTGCAAAAGGGAGAATTTAAATTTGAGAGTATGTCTTCCAAGGAACTAACCATGCTTTGCCTTTGTTGTATTTATTAATTGCATCTGAATAAGTGAAATAGGGGTATATTTATGAAATGTATACAAAACATACATATGGTATATATGAGATATGATAAATTATATATATATATATATATATATATATATATATATATATATTTATTTATTTATTTATACATCTGCTGCTTTTCTTTCCTTTGCACATGGGAGATTAGGGAAATGGGAGGAAATAGACCAGTGCCAAACAAGCTGGCCGTGTCTGCTTGCTCACATGTTCTTGCTTGATTAACTAGAGAAAAAGGTGGAATTTTGAAAAGAAATGACTTCACATTAGGTTTTCAAACCACAAAATCCACTTCACAGTATTTTAAAAGTTTTTTTCTGTTCGTTTTTTGTTTGTTTGTTTTTGTGTCTTGCTTTGGTGTGTAGGCTCATTGTTAGTCGCCTCTCTAGGCCTTGAGTAAGGTCTGGCTCCCTGTTGTTCTTTCCATTAGAGTGTGCATCTTTTAGAGGAAATACAAAAGAAAAGAAAAAAAATTAAAAATAAGTGATATATATATGTACATATATGTGTGTATATATATATGTATACATATATATATATACACAAATATATATGTATGTATGTATACACAAATATATATATCGTCTTTTCTCTAAAAGGAGATAACAAGTGAATGAAGTTGGATTGGAAAGGTGTTACTACATTGGTATTGAGCTCTCAAAGAAAATAGTAAATGAAGAGTAAATAAACGCAAAGGGAGAAGTATGCTGAATCTGTGGAATCTTTTGGCTTATGTGTCAGGTCACAGAAGGGATGGCAGTAGTCATCCAGGGGGACAGTGATGAGCTGGGACTGTGAGAACAGTGTCCGGCTGCCCAGCCCAGCCCTCTCTAGAGAGCCGTATGTTATGCTACCAGTGGGTTGAGGAGGCAAGGGCAACGTTAGGGAAGCCAGGCAGGCAGTTAGGAAGAAAAGCCCGGACCAAACAGGCTGGCACTGACATGTCCTGAGGAGGACCGGCCCTTCCCGGCAGGAGGAAGGAGGGAGGAGCTCTGGTCCTATAAGGATGCTCACTGGCCAGCCGGAGTCCACCGCAGGAGAGAACCTACAACATACCCATTCTCACTGACCGGAGGAGGAGAGCGGGTAAAGGAGCTTTCACTGAGTGTTGTGCTCGTTGCCTTCCCATCCTCTCATTTGACCTTCACGGCGACCCTGAGTAAATCTTGACTGTGAGTGTGTGGTTTCCTAGGACTGCCATAACCGATTACCACAAACCTGGTGGCTTAAAACAATACGCACTTATTTTCTCATAGTTTTGGAAGCCCAAACTGCGGTATTTGCAGGGCTGGTTCCCTCTGGAGGCCCTGAGGGCGAATCTGTTGTGTGTGTCTTTCCCGGCTGCAGGCAAATCATTGGCGTTTCTTGCCCTGGAGCTGCATGGTACCAATCTCTGCCTCTGTTGTTTCCTCTGGGCATTTCCCTCTGGGTCTCTGGGTCTCAAATCTACTCTCCTACTTTTTATAAGGATATCAGTCATTGAATTTAGGACACATCCTAAAGATTTGGAAGTAGGACACACCAGAAACCTATTACAAACCCTTATTTATAATCAACCTAGGTTGAATTTTATCATTTTACCTTCCTTTCTTTCTTTTTCATTCCCTTTCTTTCTTTCTTTCTTTCAAATTTGGAGATGGTGAAATAGAATACTTAATGGCTGGTTTGTAATAATTTGTCTCATGTCTGGTGTGTTTGGATCCAGTCCAAAACACCATCAGGAGAGCTGCATCTTGAGGTGGCCATGCCTTGTATCATTATTCTTTCCATGAAAGGTGTGACGTGTACAAACTCCATGGGTATGCCACCATCTGATATGTACGCTGCGAAAGTCTCTTTGTTACTCCAAGTTTTACTTTCCTCATGTATTAGATGGAGGAGGTTGATATAGGAGATAAGATGTATTTTTAAATAGACCTGCTACCCAGCACATACTTGAACATTTGCAGAAGATTGTGTATTTTATAGTCATGTTGTAAACTCATTAATACATTTTCAGGGAATATGTTAAAATATTCAGGGATTTTGTTCCTGTGTTATTCTTACTTAAAGTAAAATGATGGATGGATGGGAATTCCCCCCAATGCAGAAGAGTATATACAGTGATATATAGCTGTGTTCTTGTATATAAAGTTTTAAAAGAATTAGAAACAAAAGCATTATAACAATGATACATGTGACAGTTAGAACAAATCTATATTTTGGTAAGAAAACAAGTTGAATTCAACTAGAAAATAAGTTACTGGCTCAATTCAATATTGCATTTTCTTTTAAAATAATAATTTCATTTATTCTGCCCACAGTAAACCCTCTTAAACATAGAGCTTCCTTCACCTGAAGCTTTACTTTTAAACATATTTTCACCAGGGTGAGAATTTTGATGTCCATGTATGTGTAAATTTCAAATCATTCCTATTAGGATAACTTAAAAAAGAAAAACAGGAGATTGGGAAAAGAAAGTAGAAGTAAAATAGTTTGTAGAGCAGGCACTAGGGTTGTGATAAAATCCAGGGTAGAAGAAGCTGGGGCACGGGAAGGGGTAGGAGATATGTTGGGGGGAAATGAAGGAGACACTTTCAGGCTGTGTCTCTGGCATGACTTGGGAGTCAGTATGGAGTCTCAGCCAGACAACACTCGTGTTGAATGGAGAACCAGAACAAGAAAAGAGTGGCTTCTCGTTACGCTGTTTGCAACACTGCAAAGTAAAATTTGAAATAGCTGGTTGAAACTGTGCAGCAGAAAGAGCTTGACAAGATTTGAACAAGGGAGAAAGATAAATTATTATTCATTTAATTATCACACATTGAGGATAGAAAGATTTTGCCACTATCTTGGTTTTGTGTTACTGTCTTAATTTGTGTTTGTTTAGTAAAGGCAAACATTTATAAGGCCTGCATATATATATATATTTTCCAAGATTTCCCTCTTTCCTTTGTTTCTTCTAGCCTTATCTTCCTTTTAGGATCTAAAGATTCTACCCTGGGGGCATTTAAATTGAGAGACTAAAGTGTTTTGTTATTATTACTTGTAACTAGAGCTCAGTTTGTCTATGTAGACGGAACCCTAATATAAGCCGTAGTAGACAGCCTACTGTGTAATAGGTGTTCAGTAAAGGGTTGACTTGCATGTGCACCAAAAAAATTTAGTAGCTATTAATAATTCTTTCTTTCATGTGCAGTGCTGTGTCACATATTAGGTTAAACTAGGAACCTATACCATTTTTTTTTTCATAAATGCAAGTCTATCTGACCACTTACTTGTCACTTTGATGCTGCTGCTGAAGGCAGCGAACATTTATTAGGTGCTTGCTATGTGCTAAGCGTTGCTTTAGCCACATTAAGATATTATCACATTTAATCTTGTAAACAACCCCAAATGGGTCAACTAGTTAGTAACCGAGTTACTCAAAATACTTAAACTATGTATAAACAAAGGTAGGTTGTTTAAAACACACACACACACACACACACACACACACACATTTTAAGGATGCAGATACTTAAAGTTTAAAAAAACGAATAACACTGAAGGAAGAAAAATGTAAAGATATTGACTAATGAGTGGATTGTAAAACTTGATTATGTTATTTAGGGAAGATTATAAACAAGAATAATTTAAGAAGACTGTATTTTCTCCATTTGTTAAACTATAAAATGAACACTGGGATAGAGTGGTGCATTGATTTTTTAATATGTCTGAATTTTTAAAAGTTGAAATTCAGTCAAATAATATATGTATACGAAGCCAGGATATTCCTATAGCAAATGGTAAATATTTGCTTGCACTTACAAGTCAGCTGGATGAGGCACAGAATAGTGACTCATTCAATGGCCAGAGCCAAGAATTGAACCCTGCAATTTGGTTTCTTGCTACTTTTTCTCTCTACTTGATTTCCTCTCCTTCCTTTTCTGTAAATATTAAAGAATGGGCACATTCTAGTCTTCATACTTAGTTGTTTTCCCAAGTTGAACTGTAGCTGAGAATGACCCCGATTTCAAATACCCCACGTTGGTTTTTAGAAAATAGAGAAACACCTAAGCGTGGTACCTTACAGGTTCACATTATCATGAATTCCAAGCTGCTGCAATTGTCAGTGGACCATTATGGCTTGCACAGGGTTTATTTGGTTTGGAGTTACTTCAACTTTCCAAAGACATAGTGAATTTGTAAAAACAGATCATTAATGATAACCCAGAACACTTATGTCTGAAATATTGGGTGGATGCGGCAGTTAGGATATTTTTTTTTTCCTGATGGTTGTCTGTTCTTTAAAGGCATGGCTGTCTAGTTGCCACCGGATTGAATGCTTCTGAAGATTAGCCTTTCATTGTTTGAATGTTTTCATAGCATTGTTGTAATAAGCATCTTCATACTTCACAGTTGAGATCTTGACTTTTAGAAGAAAAAAAAAGTCAGAGGCTAATCATAACAATTAGCTAATGTGTCAACAATTAGCACTTTCCATCAACCTGCTCTAAAAGGAGACTCTTCTTATCCACTAGCAGACAAAAATGCAATGATGTAGTTAAGAAAAGCACTGAAATTGGCTCCTAGAGTCCCCTGCTGTAGCCAGCTAAATCCCCAGGGCATTGTTTACCGTGATTATTCTGCCATTATGATGTTATTGCATAGGCGGAGGGGGGGTGGGTGGGTGGGTAGTATGCTCAAAATAAGTTGGTTCTTTTTTTCTAAAAGACAAAACAAAGCTTTAAAAGAAAACAATCCCTTTCTGGCTGCTTTTGGAAAAGTAGAACAAAGCTGCTGTGAAAGGTCAGCCCGTTACAGTACTTTAGTGTTTAACTGGTAAATATTTTTTAAAAAGAGTATATTTAATATTTTACCATTTGGAAAATTTTCAATGTGCTGCAAGTCCAGCACAACTCAATCAATGTAAGATTTCAGAGGTCTCTGGTGGGGATTTCTTGACAATGGATACATTATATTCTGTGGCCATCTATACCACTGCTTGGTTGAAATATGTTTTAACATCTTTTATATAATCCTTCTAGTAATACAAGAACATTTATACTGCATCTTTTATAAAGAACCACACAGTCCTTTACACAGGCCCATATATCTATGTAAATACCATGGGTTTATCTTTAAAACAGCCTTAAAACAACTTGTAAATCCCCAGTAGCATCTCAGAATTCTGTGGGTAGGAAAAATTTTAACTAAAACTGGGATCGCCTTTCAGACGGCTCCTGTGAGTGCTTGCAGGCTACTGGCAGAGTGCAGAGGTTGTGGGCCGAGAGAAGAGGTGTGCTGGCCAGGCGGGGCAACGAGCCAGTGCCAAGGCCCCTCTCAATGGGGCAGGGTGGCTTGAAAAGTGACGCCCTGAATGGCAGCCAGGGCTGTTGCCTTAGAACATGGAGAGTTCAAGAGGAACTGAGCTGTTCTCTGCCGCTGATTCTTGGCAGGGAAGTCTGGAGGCCTGTGTCCATGTTAGAGATGACAAGGGAACACATTTGAGCCATCTGCAGAGTTGGAAACAAAGACAGGCATTGGGCTTTTGCAACAAGCAGAAGCTGGCGAATGAGCTCAGTTGGGGCTTCCCAGAAGATGTGTAGAATGCAGCGTGGGCTGTCTAACTGGGCAAAGTCCACAACAGTGGTGTTTCACCCCCGTATTTCAGGAAGCTGGTTGCTGTCAAGATGTCATGCAGACTTGATAGACAAAATGTGAAGCAGAACTATCTTTTGGCGTTTGCTTAATTTCCACGGGAATGGTTTCCCAGCCAGCTTCATTTTCTGGGTCTCCTGATCACTAAGTTCTAAAGCCTTGTTCCTCAAAGTATGTATGGTCCTTAGGCTGGCTGCATCAGCATTCCCCTGGGAGCATGGTAGAAATGCACATTCTTGGGACTCACCCCCGGCTTAATGAATCAGAATTGGTATTTTAACAAGACCCTCAGCTAATTCTAAAGCACAGTATAGTTTGTGAACCCTTGCTCCTCTACAAGTCATAGTGGATCATATTGGTTCATTTATTTTTCAATTCATACGGTTAGTACAAAATGTGTTGAGGATGTGCACTAGAAAAAGATGATATTTTATTTTTGAAGGGCTGACAGTTTAGTGATGGAGACAGACAAATAAAAAGGAAGTACACGTGAGAGAGATGGGTTCAAAGTGGTTTGACATGTAGAGAAGGGAGTGTGTCTAACTGTGTCTGAGGAATTCCCACAGGCTCCGTAGAGGTTAAGTTTGAGTGTTGAGTCTACAGGGAGTGCAACTATGTCGGAGAGGAAGGAAAGAGTCTTTCAGCCAGTAGAGGTATTATATAAAAGTCTGAACAAACACGGGGCACGTAGAAAATGATGAGAGATTTCACGTTGCTAGAGGCCAGGTGTGTGCACGTGTGTGTGTGTGTGGTAGGTGTGATGTGTATTACAGCACTTGAGTGTGGGTCTTGATAAAGACATCGTTGTATTTTCTTCTTTATCTCCAGTGCCTAAAATACTGCTTGCTATAGACTCGGTACTCAATGAATATTTATAAGATGAATGAATGAAAAGAGTAAGACAGGAGAGGTAGTAGGATCTGATTATGAAGCTAATGAATGTGGACTCTGTCTTAAAGACACCGGAGACTTTTAAACAGGGCAATAACATGGCCACATTAAATGTGGATGGTAGCAAAGCAAATGATCAGAGTAGGGGAAGCGTGGAAGAAGGGGTGCAGGGAGGAGGCCGGTAGCAGTAATGCAGAGGAGCTGCTGACGAACGTTTGGACAAAAGTCATGGCACTGGGCGTGGAGAACAGGTCCAATTATGGTTAGAAGGCAGAAGCGGGACAACTCCTTGACTGCTGTGGAGGTGAGGGGAAGGGAGAGGAAGATCTCACAGGAATTTCATTTCTAGTTCAGGTGACTGGTGAGAGAGGCAACAGCAGAAGAAGGACTGGGGAGAGACCTTTGATGTGTTTTGGAATGCACCATTTTAGGCGCCTGGGGAACAGCCTGGAGATATCCAAGAAGTGGTTGGAAAATTAGGCCTGAAGATACAGATTTGGGAGTTGTTGGCACCGAGAACAGGAAGAGAGAGAGTGCACATGAGAAGTGCAGCGTGATAAGGAAGAAACCCTGGCCTGCAGCCGTTCAGGGGACATGCAGAGGGCTGCAGTACTTCAGCTGCGGAAGTAAAACGAGCACAATCAGAGGAGAAGAGCAGAGCAGTTTCGGAATCCCCACCTTTTTTTTTTTTTTTAATTTTTTTTTTCAACGTTTATTTATTTTTGGGACAGAGAGAGACAGAGCATGAACGGGGGAGGGGCAGAGAGAGAGGGAGACTCCAGGCTCTGAGCCATCAGCCCAGAGCCCGAGGCGGGGCTCGAACTCACGGACCGTGAGATCGTGACCTGGCTGAAGTCGGACGCTTAACCAACTGCGCCACCCAGGTGCCCCCGGAATCCCCACCTTTGAGACTCTCCTATCTCTTTGTTTCTGGGCACCTACATGGCTGTGGTTGCATATATTGGTGATTACTGATTTGACTGACTTACTGGATGCAATGAGAGAAGGGATCCTGTTTTAATTGTAGGGCTGGGAGCAAAGAAGCTACTCCTTGCCTTTTTTTTTTTTTTTTTTTTTTTGCATAAAGGTAACAGGAGGGAGTTGTCCACACTGTCAAATGTCACAGAGATGGTTAGTAGGAGTCAATCTAGGAAAAGCCCATCAGATCGTCAGCTTTCACTGGCGACCTTCAGCATTAACGGTTTCATTGGGGTGGTAGCCGAGGACCTCACATTGCTGTGGGTTGACAAGTGAGTAGGAGTGGAGCTGGGGCAGATAATAGAGGCCAGTCTTTAAGGGCATTTGGCAGTGAAGGGAGGGGCAAGAAGAATGGAAAGGATAAGCTGCTGTGTGATGGAAGAAGTCAACCATTTACCAGAATGTTACAAGAACATAGAATATCTACTATGTGCAAGTCGCTTGGTGCTGGGCACTGGTGATAGAGCAGTGAGTAAGGCAGACATAGTCCATAGATAAGGGGTAATTAACAAAACAATTAATCAAATAATTTTATGCATGCCAAGAGTTGTGGTATGTGAAACGCAGATCAAGTGCAGGATGAACGCTGTGTGAGAGTGTAATAGCGAGAGCAGAAACAGTGGGAGGTGAGGAAGGTGAGCTCTGAAGGATGAAGGGTGTGGAGAGCATTCCTGGCAGAGGGAAGAACAGTATGTGCAAGGCTCTCAGGTAAGAAGGAAGCTGAAGAAGAAGCTGTAGGTGAGGGGGACAGCAGCTCAGTGTGTGACTGGTGAGGCTTGGTTTGGGGAGAGGGGGTTTGGTTTTTCAGGACCTTGAAGACAGGGGTCTTTATTCTGAGAGCCCTGTGGAGTCACTGATGGGTCTTATGCAGGAAAATGCTATGATGTGATATGTTTTTGAAAGATCACTCTGGGGGTGCCTGGGTAGCTCAGTCGGTTGGTTGAGCATCTGACTTCAGCTCAGGTCATGATCTCACAGTTCGTGAGTTCGAGCCCCACGTTGGGCTCTGTCTGTGCTGACAGCTCAGAGCCTGGAGCCTGCTTCCGGATTCTGTGTCTCCCTCTCTCTCAGCCCCTCCTTCGCTCACACTCTGTGTCTCTCTCTCTCTAAAACAAATAAACATTAAAAAAAAAAAAAAGATTACTCTGGCTGCTGTGGAGGAGATTGGGCTCTTACAGTATCGACAAGAGAGTGGATAGCTCTTTGGACTGGGGATAATAGCAATGGATGAATTCACAACATTTTTAGGGGACAAAATCTTGGTGAGTGTTTGATTATGGAATAAAGAAGAAGCGGATGTAGAGTTAATTTCCTGGTTAGTGCAAATGAATGCATGATGGTGCCATTCGTGAATATAAGAAATTATTGGAAGAGGATTAGCATGGTGGGAAGAGGTTGAATTTGATGCCCAGGAGGAGATATGTAAGAGGCAGTTGATCTGGAGTACAGAGGAGAGTCTGAAATGTGAGGCTATGTGTAGAGAATTTGTAGAGCATGATTGGAAGTTCAGTGGGAATTCTAGAACTTGGTATCCTAGAGGGAAGGGCTAAAGGAATCAGGCAAATGAGTCACAGGCATCTGAAAAGAGACTAGCACAGTCAGAATTTGGGTAAATTTGAGTTAAAATGACACAAAAAATAGGCTCTGGGGTTGTTAACACTCATCTATTAATATATTTAAGGAATAGAGAGGTATACTGTATTTCTTTCCTGAACAGTATAATTTTATCTACATATAGAGGAATACCTAGAATAAATGAAGGGTTTACAGAGGAATGAATGAAATTGTTCTTCAGGGTGTCCTCCATTTCTGGGGTTTTGTGAGTCTCTGAAGTATTTCCTTCAGTGAAGATACAAATTCTGAAATAAAAGTCTAATTGACCAGATCGGAGTTTTCTCTAGAGTGTAAATACATTTATAGAACACATTTGTTTCAAAGGAGTAGCCATAGCTACTCTTCCCTGGTTATAAAATGTAAGCTCCATTTCTGTTCTTTTCTTGGTTTGGCTAAGAACTGAACAGGGCTCTTTCAGTGGCCTGGTGAAAGGAAACCTCAAATGTGTTTTAAATACCACCAATTAATTAACATCACTGCACCCACCAGCAGTTAGTTGCTCATCAGTCTGATATTATAGAACTTCTTTAACATTGGGATGAAATCTGAGACTCAACAACTCTGATTTATTCCATTGCTCCATAGCTGAGTAAGCATAGGGTCAGAGAGGGATCATGATTTGCTAAAGGTTGCACAGCCAGTTAACAGCAGAGTTGTGATTCCAACCCAGACAGTGCTATACTAGAGTCTTTCTGAGAATTTAAAATATGTCAAATATTATAACCTGTCTGTTTTATATATTGAAGGTGTAGAATTCATAGTAATTTGCTTTAATTTAGTCATCAAGCCAGAAGTGAATCCTATGTCTTCCTAATCTACCATTTATGAACAAAAAAGACTGGTGTGATATTTTAAGGGATTATTCAATGAACTAATGTGTCAGTACTGAGAGAATTTTGAGTTGTCAGAAAAAAATTACACTAGGAGCCAAATCAGGCAAGATTAAGTGAATAATTAGGCCAGGATTGGACATAGCAGTTAGAATAAATGAGAAACAAATTTGGAAAGTGATTCATCTGAAGTTTTATTCAGCTGGGGGCAGGTACAACTATGAGTTAAGGACAGAGAAGTTCCTGAATCTCAGCAGGGGAACTGTCTGGAATGGTATTTCCAGCCCTTGTTGCACAATGGATAAAGCTTGAGGTGTTTTAAAACCACTCCTGATGCCTAGACCCCACCTCTGACCAATTAGGTCAGAATTTCTAGGTGTGGGCTCTTAATTTTTCAAAAGCTAATTATTTAGACATTTCTAATACCAACACCTAAGTTAGAGGTACAGGCAGGGAGCCCCAGCATTCTGCAGAATGGAATTACAACTGCAGGCACATTGGCTGGATGAGTCCTGAAGGGTGGCACTTGGGGAGATAATTCTCCTGGTTAGGGTGAAGTGTAGGCAATTGTTTTATGTGTTTAGTATTGAGGTCTCCAGAAATGTTTGCAAGAACAGTCTCACACATAGGAATTATAAGGGGTCAAAAGTTGAAAGATCTAGTGGAGAAGATATTGAAGCTACAAATACCTGGATTAGAATCCTCATTTCACTTCTCACTTGTTGTGGGGCCTTGGGTCCTAGCAACAATTTCTCGGAGCCTGTTTCCCCATCTATACAATGGAGATAATGACAATGACAGTAATTATAGCTTACTCTTAGGATTGTGAGATTTTAAAATAACCTTAGAAATAACAAATGGGAGGCATACAGTTCCTGCATATAGTGGTCACTCAAATTTGCAGTGCTTCCCCTACGTCTACTCCGTTAGTCATCATCCTCGAGAGAATGTCTAGTTTGGTCAGTGTTAAAGGTGGAAAGAGCTGAGGGCTGGAAGCATAGGGATGGGTAAGAATAACATCTCAGAAAGATCAGTTGGAAGGAGCTAATTCAATACCACAAAGCTGGGTATGGATTTTTCCCTTTGAAAGTTGTCCTAGGACCTTTATGGAAAAAAATACACACACACACACACACACACACACACACACACACACGCACACACACACACACCACTTTTGCTATCCCCAAAACTCTACCTCACCTATTTTTTTTGGAAGAGGTCTCACTATCTAGCTGGATATTGGACATGGCTTTTTTCCAGAGTATAATGTTCAGTTACAGTCTGGTTGTACTATTCAAGAGCTGTTCTAGATGCTTCTATCAGGAGGAGGCAGTGACAGGGTCTAAGGAAAGTCCTAGAAAAAGGAGCAAGTTGACTTTCCTCTCAGGTTATTAGTGGATGAGAGGCCATCGATGATATTACAGACATACCAAATGGAAATGTTTCACAAACAAAGCCAAATAGCTCAACTCGATAACTCTTAACACCAGGCATGATTCTAATCCTAAAATAAATACGTTTTTCTCTTTTCTTATCAAAGGTAAGGCCAGTTCTAGCAGCTCCTGGTCTGCATTTCACTAGAGAGGGTTGGAGTTTGTTGTATGTCAGGAAATTGCAGTCTGGCTTTTCTTAGGAAATTCCAGAAAGAGAAACAGAACAAGGCAGGAGCCGTATAGTGGCTGAACCAGAATTCCTGTTGTGGTACCAGAAGGTGGGTGGTTCTGAACACATGGGCTATTATTAACTGAAATAATAGTGCACGGCACAGGGGCTGCATAATGAGTACTATATTGCTTACAACTCTTACCATTGTATTTGGACCTTTCCATGTACTGGGAGGTAGCCTCTATATTTGACATGTATTACCTCTTATTATCTCTTTTAATTTTCGCAACAACTCTCTTATATATTATTATCATGGGACCCAGAGAGGTTAAGTAATTTGCCCAGGGTCACATAGCTACAGCTGTTCAAAGTTGTTCATTCACCATTCATTTATTCAAGTAATTCTTATTGAGTACCTATTGCATAGAAGCCTCTGTCAGGAGCTGGGGATAAAGCAATGACCAAAGCAGACACAGTCCCTTCCCCCATGAGATGATAATTCAAGTGGGATGGGCTATACATAAAGGGATGAACATACATTATGTGGTGGTTAATGCTATTGAGGAAAATAAAATAGGGAAGGGGAAGGGGATGCTACAGGTCAAGGTAGAGGGTATGTTTCATGCAGGGATAGAGGAAGATCTGTGTGATGAGTCCTTTGCTCTGGAATAATTTAGGAGGCCATGATGGCACCTAGATGCTTGAGAGTAAGGACCTAAGCTATGCATTATCTCTTTCATGTCTACCTCCCATGGAAAGTTTCTATGTACTAAGAATTACATGTAGAACTGGGGCAAAGTCCTTGATGTTGGTATGGGAGCAGACCTTCGCATAGGTAGGAACCTTGGGGGCATTTGGGGAAAATGCTTGGATCTGGTCAGGAGGGCTCATTTTGCTACTGGAACAGAAGATTCTCACCTACCTTCTGAACATTTACATGAGACTTTGTGAGGCAGGGATGTGGACATGTGTTAGTTAGGGTACAGGCTGATAGTGCCTCAAATGAGATAGGATATTTTTCTCATACATATGATACTGAGGTGGCAGGCAATTGAGGGTGGGAATGTGCTCTGCTCTGCGAGGCTGACCAAGGATCCCTTTATTTTGTGGCTTCTGCAGCTCCTGGAATGTTGTCTCTGTATGTTCATCAGCACCACGTTTTATTTTGAGAGAATGAGGCAAGAAAGAGTGGGTGACAATGAGGTTCCTTTTTTGCAGGGGAGGTGGAGAGGTTGCCACGTCACTCTTCCCCCATCCCGTTGGCCAGCACTTGGTCCCACTTGGAGGTAGTGGGTCAAGAGTGCAGACTCTGGAATTAGACTCTTGGGGTTCACATCTAGCTCTGCCACTTGGTCAAGTTAGCTAACCTCTTAGTTTCCTCATCCATAAAATAGAGATGATGAAATAGCACCTAGCTCCTATGATGAGGATTAAGTGTGTTAATTTGTAGAGTACCTAGAACAGCACTATGTGCTTGTTTGTCATGCAAATAACTGGCCATACTAGGCTGCAAGGAAAACTGGGGAATGCAGTTTTGACCCAGGCAGGCCAGTATCTCATCAAATAAAACTTAGCAGGGGTTTTGTTACTAAAAGGAGGAAGAGGGGGATAGGTATGGGATAGTATGACTATATACTTTTCTTCTAAAACGGGCCACTTTTGAGAGTGACAAGATGCCACTATTACCAATGACACTGAGATAACAGGTTGTAAACAAGAACTATCCTGGAGAAAATGGTACATTGCAGTACCTCATCATGGGGGGTTATTAACTATCTCCACTGCAGCACATCTGATTGGCTTATTCAGGACTTTTTAAATTTAAGAATTACAATTTGTGGGGCACCTGGGTGGCTCAGTTGGTTGAGTCTCTGACTCTCAGTTTTGGCTCAAGTCATGATCCATCCCTTGATTGTGGGATCAAGCCTTGCATTGTGCTGAACGTGGAGTCTGCTAGGGATTCTCTCTCTCTCTCTCTCTCTCTCTCTCTCTGCCATTCCATCCCCTATTAAAATAAATAAACAAACTTAAAAAATTGCAATTTGAGAAGCTGACTTCTGTTTTCAGCAATAAGTGGAGGGGGAGGTGGAGAGGGCATGAAGTATTAGTCCCATTTAAATTAAACCCCACAAATGGGACGTCTGGGTGGCTCAGTCCATTAAGCACCTGACTTTGACTCAGCTCATGACCTTGCTATTTGTGGGTTTGAGCCCCATGTTGGGCTCTGTGCTGACAGCTCAGAGCCTGGAGATTGCTTCGGAGCCTCTGTCTCTCTGCCCCTCCCCTGCACGTGTTCTGTCTCTCTCAAAAATAAACATTAAAAAAATTTAAATTAAACCCCAAACTACCAGACCTCTTGGAAAAGTATGCATATTAACAAAAGAAACTCTGGTTAAACGTGAAATCAATATTGAGAAGGCATTCACAGTGCCTAGCACTCTGCTAAGTGCATTAGGGAAAACCTAAAAAGGAGAAAGCACTCTGGGTGTTTTCATCTTCTGGTGGAAAAAAATAGTCTCAATTGGTTTGTGATTTGCTTTGGACAGAAGACCTAAATATCAGCCTTCAAATCAAACATTTCTCAGGTGTGAGCATCTCTGTTTATTTCATCTCCACCTTTTAAAATTATCTTCAATATTGGCAAATGGATTCCTAACAGGCTTCAAAAGCTCTACCTTTTGCCAAGTTATTCTGAAGTGTTCTTAGAGTCTAAAGAAAAATTAGCCTTGCTCTGGGACTCCGAGAGAGAGGAGCCTTCGCTAAGTAATAAATAATGGATCCAGGTTGGAAAGGGAGGTGACCACCTACAGTGTGAGGCACAGAGAATTCAAAAACCTCCTTGAAGAACCTAACCAGCCTGCATTTTCTTTTTCTTTCTGAGAGACCTAATATGTTGTGGCAGATAAGGAGAAACAAATGGGAAATGAATGGGAACTCCAGGTTCCTAACAACATAAGAAAATGTAACAAAAAAACCACGTTGGGTTGAGAAGAGGAAAAAGGATAGCCAACCGTACGAATCCATCCTCTACCTCACACACGCCCAACAAATAAACCAATGCATTTCAGCAAATGGTAAATAATGCTTAAAATGGCAGAAGCTAGAGTTGAACAAATAAGAACCAGGTGTTGGGAAGAAGGAAAATCAAAAGAGCATACATTTTCCGTCAACAATCCCCACCATAAATCGTAGCAATGCCACCATCACGACCTGGAGCCCGCAGGGAAGAGACTGTTGTAAAAATGATAAATCAGAATCACTACACACTGGGTCTTGATAAAACAAAGAAAGTTGATTCCAGGGCCTGATATATATATATATATATATATATATATATATATATATATATATATATATATATATAAAATCACAGAGAAACAACGCTTGATCAGGGAAGAGCCAAATGTGAGGAAATGCAGAGTTTGGAATCTGGTGGCTGCTTAATATTCCAACGGAGCTGAGCACGGGATAATACAGTGGGAACTGATGACTCAGTGGCAGCTGGCTGCAGCAAAATAGAGATATATTACAGACTCCTTCGCAGGAACAGAACAATATATATGCCAGTGCCTGTTCATCACACTTTTATGTATTCTTCATATCTGGAAACAAAAGAGAATATAGTGTCTATACCACCTTCATAAAATAGGGTTAATGTATTTTCTGGGGTTTTGTTGTTGTACGTTTATTCCTTTCCAGAAGCAACACGCCCTTTAAGAAAAAAGGTTTATGTGTAAACATGAGCTATGGCCGGTGCATTTCTTAAATGATTTGCCCTAATTGCACTCCTGATAGACCCTCTGATTCTGCAAATTGTGTGTGTGTGTGTGTGTGTGTGTGTGTGCGCACGAGCGATGGAATAACTGAGGTGCTAGTGATGCAGAAACCACATTGAGGGTGACTGGGTATTTGGTTGAGTACCCTCAATCAGACTGTGCTACTGGATCTCATAAGCACTAGATCACGTGCTCCCAAGGTCTTCTAGGGACTGTTAATAAGTCAGCAAGGTTTCTAGAAGGGGAGATGGGAGATCTGTGTGTAAGAATTTCAGAAGGATTTAAGTGAAAACACAGTTATCACAAGGAGTTTTAGACAAAGTGCTTACTTAGCTCAGAGTCATCTGACCCTAATAAGTCCATGACACTGGTTCCATGAAGGAGAAAGGATTATGGCTGTCTTTAGCCTTCTGTTTTCTTAGCTGGCTTTGCTTGGGAGTTGGTGATCAACATCTAGTAGCTTGGCATGGCCATTCTAGGCTTTAGGTTTTTATCCAGTGACTTCTTTCTCCATGACCACATGACCCTTGTCCTGCTTGACAGCAGTGGTTCCCAAGGTGTCGTCCCTGGATCCTGCAGCATCAGCATCAGGGAACTGATGGGGGGGAACTAGTTCATGGGGGGAACTAGTTAGGAATGCAAAGTCCCAGACCTGCTGAATCAGAAATGAGAGGATGGGGTAACTTAGCAAGCCGGGTTTTAACAAGCTCTCATGCACACGAAAGTTTGTAACATCAGTCTGGGGGAAGTGGCCTACAGTTGCTAAGGGCTTCTATGTGATTACTGAGTTAGATTTGTGGTATTTGTTGTCATACAATCATGCTTGAGTTTAGAGATGCTCATCCCATCTTAAGGATGAAAAAAGTCAGGGGCGCCTGGGTGGCTCAGTCGGTTGAGCGTCTGACATCGACTCGGCTCATGATCTCGCGGTCCATGAGTTCAAGCCCCGTGTCGGGCTCTGTGCTGGAGTCTGCTTCAATTCTGTGTCTCCCTCTCTCTCTGCCCCTCACCTGCTCACACTCTCTCTCTCAAAAATAAATAAACATTAAAAAAAATTTTTTTAAAAAAGGATGAAAAAAGTCAGACTCAGGATTTCGGCAATGTGCTCGAGATCATGTGACCAGCTGAGCGGCAGAGTTAGGATTGTGAACCTAGGTCCTTTTGATCCAAAACTTGTTCTTTCTACTCTACCATGGTGAATAGCTATGGCTCCATATCTGCTCCCAATTGGTACAGAAAGGAACCCAATTATGTCTTCAATGTCTTTAGAATTAATGACCTCTTCTTAAGTGATCGATACAGCTATTTGTTAGGCTGTTCTGCTATATGAGCTTTATTTTCATGTGATTCAAAACTTGTAATCTTTTACGTGGAAGGGTTGAACCCGCAAACATTTATTGGCTTTCTGGATGAAGGTCAAAGTAAGCAGACATGAGAGGTGGTATGTAGAGAATAATGGAGAACATAAGTATCAGGAGTCAGAAACCTGGGTTCACGTCTATAGTTCAGTGGCCGTATGACTAAATCACCTAGTTTCTCTGAAACTCAATATTTTCACATCTGTAAAATGGGAGGAAAGTCTTACCTCTCCCAGAGGTTATGGAGAGGGTCAAATGACAGAAGGTAGAGGAAAATGCCTTGAAACTCCATAGTGTCCTTGAAATTTAGAATCATACTATTGTTTATATAATGAGGAGGTAAGGATTTAAGATAAAGTTATCCATGCCCTCAGTGTCAGGGATGCTCTGTCTCCGCTTTGGATTGTTTATGCTGTAGGGATCAGGAACCTCATGAGACAGTCACTTAAGTGTATCTTTGGCAGATAAATTAATTGCTCTCAGGCACAGTGCCAATCCTCATAAATAAGGGCTGCGGCACTGGGAGAGGTTTGGGATTATGTGTGATCAGGAGAGATAGAGCCTGTGAAAAATGGTCAGGTTCTGGTGGTGGTCACAGTGGCAAATAAACTATGTCAGGCCAGGGAGCATCCAATTTGAGAAAGAGGCTGGAGCTCTGAGGCAGGACCCAGAAAATGGGAGAACAAGTCTGGGGGATCTGAAATGCTGATGGACAGGTGACTTTTAGGGATGCTCTGGTAACCTGCAGGGAGACTGAGTCATGGGGAAATTTTACATCTTCTCCATGTAGGCAAACTATGACTCTAAATCTGATTTCTCTCTCTCTCTCTCTCTCTCTCTCTTTTATTTTCCTGAATTTTTTAATATATGTTAGATATTACAATTGTATTTTTATTAAAAATACTACACGTAAGATACTGAGATAGACATTACGTGTGTATTAAACCATTTAATGTTTAGAACAACCTTGACCTTTTGGTGTTATTATTCCCATTTTGCAGAGGTAAAACTGAAGCCCAAGATGGTTAAATAACTTGCCAAGAGGACATAGTAAGTGGTAGAGCTGGGTCTGGGACATTGGGCTGTCTGGGCTCAGGCCAGTCTTCTTCCCCCCAGTCTTTGCTGTAGAGCTATGGACACCCAAGAGATCACAGCTGTAGAGACTGGATCCAGCCCTATATAGCTCTGATGGTGGCTCCTGGTGTCTGAAGCTTCCTAGAATCTCATTTTTAGGGCTTCACAGGTGCCCAGAAGTCTTGACAATGTCCCTCCAATACATAAAGCTAGTCAACTAGATCAGCCCACCCCCATCCCCACCTCCAATCCATGCTCTGAATGGATTCATCCTGAATTTCTTCTCATCCTGCAAATACCATGCACCTTTGTGACCCTGGTCAGCTGTTTCTCAACGTGTGACTGAGATCTACCTGCTGGTTAAAGATCCAAACTTCCGATCCCTGTGTTAGACCAACAGAACCAGAATCCGAGAGTGAGGCCCAGCAATTTGCATTTTAAGAAACATCCCCAAATGATTGCTTTGAAAAAGGCTGAGAACCACTCATCTGCCTTTAACTGTGCTGTACTGCCTCCTCAGAATGCCTTTCTTCCTCTCCCTCTGCCTTTTCTACCACATGAATGCGTTCAAGGTGCTACCTCAGATGTTACTTCTTCTGTGAACTGTTCTTGGTTCCACCCCAGCGTATTTATCAGTCCCCACTTTTGTTCTCCCTACCAATTTGTTTCTGCCTCTATGAGAACATCTTGTAGCGTACTTAAAATGTATCTCTGTTCTTATCTCTACTGTGAGCTGTTTGAGAGCAGGGACTGAGCCCTATTTATTCTCATTCTTCTTCCCAGTGCTTGGCACATTTCCTGACATCAAGTGGTACCCACCCAATGTTTGCATGCAGGAAGACAGAATACAGCCGGCTTTGGTCCTCGAGAAACTTGGGGAGTGGGCAAGTACAAAAACTAGGGTATGAAGCTGGGGATTTGCCCCATTCTAATGGGGAAGGCTAGCATTCAGCTTTTAAAACCCAAGGAAAAGTCACTGAAAATCAGGCCCTGCTACCTACCAGCTTAGGACTCTTTTCTCTCTTTCTCTCTCTTTCAAGTTTTTTTTTTTTTTTACTCATCTTGAGTTAGAGAGAGAGCATGCAAATCAGGGAGGAGCAGAGACAGAGGGAGAGAGAGAGAAGCCCAAGCAGGCTCCGTGCTGTCAGCTTGGAGTCCGAAGCAGGGCTAGAACTCACCAACCATGAGATCATGACCTGAGCTGAAGTCAGATGCTTAACTAACTGAGCCACTCAGGCGCCCCTACCAGCTTATGACTCTTAAAATTCCTCATTGCTCTAATCGAGAATTGTTCTCAGACCTCCAAGTGGGGGTCGTCTGCACCAATTGATTTTCAAATGCCGGGGAAGAGGAAGGAATCATTCTACCGCTTCTACGGATTAAGTTTGTGATGCTAAATGCTCTGAGATCTGGATGTGGGAAACGTTGTCAGTTAGTATCATGTTGGGGAGAGGGTTGTCTCAAATGTGGAGATGCCCCCAAGCTGTTTTGCTCTGGGAGGGTAGGGGAGGTCCCTTCATCAAATTTCAGATGGAAGTGCCATTATCCTGCTAGTGTTTGTGACTCACAGTCTTTTAAGAAAGATTTGACCAAGGTTGCATAGTTGGGTGGGTGCCCACAGGAGACTTGATATGACAGTTTCTATGGGACTATGAGCCTGTTAGACCCTACGGCTTTGGTTCTCTGGCAGCTCCTTCTTCTGACCAGGACTAGGAGATGAGCCGCCAAAATGGTGTCTGGATAAGGAGGAAGGTCCACTTTTTTTTTTTTTAACTTTACTTTTTATTTTTATTTAGGCATTTCATTTCTGAAGTCTTCTTTTTTTTTTTACTCTGTTTACCATGTTATAAATTTACCTATAGCAATTTAGATGGAGGAAAAATTAAGGTTCGGGTTTTTTAAAAAAATTATTTTTGTTTACCGGGAACCATTAAAAAGAGAGGCCATTAAAGATTATTTTGCTTCGGTCAAGTTCCCGTAGCAAATGCTAGAAGCACCAGTGAAAACCATAGCAATCCCATTCCTGGATAATTTGTTTCTGCCCGTGTTGGCCTGCATATGTTTTAAGACTTTCCAGGGTGGTTGTTTCTACTTAAGGCACATCATCTGCGGAATTCTGAAACACAAACCAGGTCTTTGAAATTTTTGATAAAGCTCAGTTCTTAATAATAGGACGGCTTCAAATGCCCTCAGAGCCACTTGGCCATCTGTAAATAAATGAAGCTCAATGAGGAAAATCGCATAAGGAAGCCGTTTTGGTTACCAATTCCATTTTGTTCATCACGTCATCAGATTGCAAGATGACAACTATGAAAAGAGTGTGAGAATGCTTTAAAAAATATTATGTTTTGAAACTTGGATCTGAGTTCAAACACTCAATCTAAAGGAGACTTGTGATTCAAATGTGAGTTATTTATTGTCTTTGTCCATTTCCAGAAGTTAAATTTATGTTGGAATAAGGCAAATTCACGGCTACCTTTGAACAACAATGGTGTACATTCTTCTGTCTGAATTACTTATTCTTCAAGCGGAGGCGCTTACATTCTGTGTTGGAGACCATGGGCACCAGTCCTGGGTGGACATGGGTATTGCAGTCTCAGATTATTATTGTATCCCTCCTGAATGTATGCTTGATCACTGGGTTGCATTTATACCATCTGAAATGGAGGTAATTCTGATTTACAGCTCAAAATGTGGCTGACTAAGCTAAATGGTGAACATTCCATTATTTCAGTTTTATGGGTCGTGTCTGAAAGGGTTTGGTTAAAAAAATGGACCACTGCTCAAGAAGAGAAAGTCAGTTCGCATGAGGCACTAGGTATTGAGTCAGCAAATTATGGTATGTCCAGCCTGTGTCAGGCAGACCATATGTTGCAGCTGCCCCATTGGTACGTATACACGTAAATATGCTCACCAAACACTCATAGACAGACAGGCAGGCAGACGGACAGGCAGACACCTAACATGAGGTAGCTAAGTCCTACTAGAGAAGAGAAAGGGAACATGCCACATGGGAGAGTGAGGCTTTGGCACGGAGTCTTGTGTTCATTCCTTGCCCACTCTCACACACATCTTTTCTCTGTGCCAACAGCAATGCCGGCTGCAAGGGAGGAGAGAGGAGAGAGCAGAATGTGAGCGTGTGTGAGTCTGTGAGTGTGTGTCTTCCTTGACGATGAGGCTCTCAGAGCTTTATTCAATCTCTGGCACAATGCGGCCTCTGTAGAAAAGATATTAGGAACAAAAAACAAACTTGAAGATTCAGGAGCAGGCTGCCAGAATTATTAAGAAAAACATTCAGATGATGCCATTAAAAACATATGGGGATTCTATAAAGCTCTGAAAAGAAAATGTTTAATTATGCACCGTATGCAAAAGCCATCACGTTTAGATTAATACTAAAGACTGAAACTGTGTGGGGCTTAAGTGGTCCGCAGTGATGCATCAATCTTTTTACTCCTTTAAAAATAATGTTTTTCTTTCGCTGATGACAAATACCTTTCAAACTGTTGAGATCATGCTGCTATAGTGATGCATGGAGTTTAATGAAGTCCAAAGTCACTAACAAAAGTTTCCAAATTAACTTTTCAAGGTCCTTGAGTTAGATTTCTTTCCTTTCCTTTTCTCCTCTACAATTCCCACTCATTTCCCACCCCAACAGGAGTTCCCCCCCTTCCCCCTCTCCAACACACAAAGGTTGCCTATGCTGGTGGGTTGGTTAGAAATACCCAGTTTTGAGAAGGTTTCGCATTTTAAGACACTGTAATGTAATGATTCATTGCCCAACTTTTAAGTGTTAATAGTTAAGATTTTGATTTCCATTCTCAATAGCTCACATTAGAAGCCTTAAGAAATACAGAGCTCTTGTCCCTTTTTAATAAATATGGAGACCCTTTTCTTTCATCTGAATCTGATGTGTTTTAGGGTCACCATCATTTCCTTTAGGTACTCGTAAATGTGAGGAATCATGATTTTCCATGGCTTTGTGTCTGAGGAGTGGCACAATGGGAAAACAAAATCAAACTTTGTAGCTAATAGAGCTTCTAAATGAGTATACTAGATGTGCTCTGAGTAAACAGAAGTCTAAATTGCAGAAAATAATTTGGCTTTAGTTATCTGATTACTTCATTCACTTTAGTATTCTTGCAAGCTTAAATATAGGAAAGGTCCATGTGTGGCTTCTCACAATTAAAAAAATAGTGTATAGACCTAAAAATGATATAAGCAGGATATATTTATTTGAAAATCCTCACTCATCTTAAGGAGGTCAGAATGTATTCTGTCGGTGCTAGTTCACTGTAGGGAATTTTACGGACTTAAGCACTTGGGATTTTGATCCTCATTTATTGGGGTAGGCTTCTTTAAGTAAACATGTGGCTTATGAATCGGTGGACAGATTTGTTGCTCACACTTGAATGTGTCAAAACGTTTTGTGAAGTGTCAGTCAGGCTCCCTGCAATAAAAATATAAAACTCCCCCCGCCTTGTCTGTCATTTTCTATATTACATGTATGATTGAAAATTACAAATTACCCAGGCTGCAATTATTTTTAATAAAGGTGGCAGGCTCCAGGAACCTGACTGGCTTACTCAAATGCCTGTCTGGAGACAGGCTCACCCACTGCCCAGTGTGGAGGCTCTGGATTCAGGCACACTGAACATGCAGGGGTGATTTCAAATTCGATTTGCTCTTTGATTATGGAATCCCAAGTTACCCTTTGTTTCAAGGTTTTCCTCCCGTGTATTTGTTTTTGTGTGAGAAAATTTTACTTCTATTGGTTAATAGCCAGCTACTTTTTACAAAGAGCCACCTGTTTCTGAGTTTACACAGGATATGTTGGATTTATGTAATACAATAGGATCAATTTAATTACGCTTTTCCTTAAGTACAATGCTACCTGGAATTACTTCACTACCTGATACAGGCTCACTCTTTGGAGACCAAAAAAACCCACACTAGCCCTGACTTAAGTTAGCTTTAAGGTATTTCATTACCCCAATTTCTTCTAATATGCATTAAAGTCTATATACTTTCAGTTTGAAAAAATGGCTGTTCTGAACTCCCTACAGTCCTTGTTATTTACAATGTTTCAAAGCTTTAGAATTACTACAAAAGATTTACTCATATAGCAGAGCATGTAAAATTTAAAATCAATAAAGTATATAAATTTTGCTTGTCTCCTTGAACTGATTCCCTACTCTAATAGCTCAATACTGTAATACTATATACTTTTTTATTTCCAATGTCATTACCCAATAATAATCTGTGGACTTTCCTGCCACAGCTCTGGGGCAGTTTGGAATTTCTGAGAACGATATTCTTCACAGACAGTTGTCACAGGCAATTGTTACTCCTTGCCCAGCTTCTAAAAACGAATAAACACATGAGAAATATTAGTTTGCTTCTGTGATATTAGAAGCTCAACTAATTTCTTTCGCTGTGGTAAATATAGCTGGGCATTTGATTTTGTGGGAGAATAGAGAAAAATTTGAGTTGGGAATGCCTTAGCAGTGGTAGATTAATCCCGCAAGATGTCTTTTTTTTTTTTTTAAACAAGAGGTATGAGGTTCAGTTTTCTGTAATTTTTTAATAAGAGTTCTTCTATCACTTTGCTTGGAGTTAGAAAATAAGGCACATGCAAGAGGAAGCTAATGTTGGAAAGGTTAACTTTTCCCAACAATACACAATTTTTTAGTCTCCAAGTGTATTCTCAAGGGTAAATTCGACCTCATCTCAGAACTTGCTAGTATTTTGTGAATTGAAACACAGCTCTCCTTACTAGATTTAGAAGTAAAGACAGTCCTCAGCAAATGGAAGCATGTGAGGCAGTGAACGATTATGCCACCACTTACCTTTAAATTCACCAGTGTAGCTCTTTGCTTAAATCACGGTGGTGGCTGGGTCCCAGTGCAAAAAAGGGTTGAGCTGACCTTGGTTTCTTGAAATGCAAAATGTCGTCAAATCCAAACATGCCGGTGAAATCTAAACTCGCTTTCATTTCTTAATGGCCACTCTCAGCCTGTAAAGAACACAGACAGATGATTGCTTACTTAGGCACAAAAACAGAAAAGAGTGTCCATGCTCGGGCCAGGTATTTTTTGCTTGCTGAAGCAATGCTTTCTAGCCAATCTCTTAAATTCTTCCTGCTCTTCTGTTTGTTTAGTGTCGTGATTGACAGAACCCCCTAGAAAAAAACGCCAGAGGATCTTAATTTGAATCCCAGCTCTTCTACTTTGCTTTGTAACCTTGTGCAATGCTTTAACTTAGAGTCTACACTCATAAAGTGGGGATTAAGGACTTTGGTCTTACCTCACAGAGAAGTTGTAAAGCACGGTGCAATCTGCAGGACCCTGTACACATCAAAAAGTTCAGATTCTACATTCCCATATTCTTTTCAACTTGGCCTAATATTTAGCTCCAACATGGAAATTCCTCATTGATAGCTTTAGAGATAGGACTGTCAGATAAAAATACAGAATGCCCGGTCAAATTCGAATTTCAGATTTAAAAAATGTGTATATATTTGTATATACACTCGTAATGGGTATATAATATTTGTTGCTTATCTCAGATTCAAATTTGACTGGGGGCCTTGCATTTTTATTTGCTAATCTGACAATCTTCCTTAAGAGTTCTGGCTGGAATTGGGCGCCTGGGTGGCTCAGCCGGTTGAACCTACGACTTCCGCTCAGGTCGCGATCTCGCCGCTCATGAGTTTGAGCCCCGCGTTGGGCTCTATGCTGACAGCTCAGAGCCTGGAGCCTGCTTTGGTTTCTGTATCTCCCTCTCTCTGTGCCCCTCCCCTGCTCGAGCTCTGTCTCTCTCTGTCTCTCAGAAGTAAGTAAACGGTAAACAAAACAAAACAAAAAAAAAAAAAAAAAAAGAGTTCTGGCCGGAATATTTTCTTACACTGTGTAGATAACAGACTAAAGAAGCTGGGAGTAGGCATGCGGGGGACCTTCAAGCTTCCAGCTTAATGGCTAAGGAAGTACTTAGCTCAGTGTGTTGGCTGCAAGTATTTGGTCTTCCATTACGCAAATTTGTAGTACAGAACTCAGTATCTGATCTGCAAAAGGGCAAATTAAGCCTGATTCTCCCTTCTCTTTAGAGGGAGATCGGCTCCCTTAGGGCAGAAGGGGATTACCTGCACTGGTGAGTGTTGATGGTAAATTTCATTGGAATGCCATTGCTATACGCTGATCCTTCTTGAGGATTATCTTTCCTCCTATCCCTCACAACCAGGTTGTGAAATTTATAGAAAGGGCAAGACCTATCTTTAGAGGGTAGAGGCATTTTCCAGGACCCAGCACCCAGGTGTTTGTGTGGTCCCTGCTGGGGTCTTGCCTGGGCCTGTCTGGAAGGGAAGATTGCTTTTGGATGTCTTTCTACTTAGTAGTTTTACTGTCAAATTTTGTTTGTTAATTATCTGTTAAAAAAAGATAAAAGAGCTCAGCTAGGCCGATTCTAATGTTAATTTTTCAAAGTGATGACCACTTAAAAAATTATCTGTAATATGATGTTATACTCATCTCCTGACATCAGTTACGCTGGAAAAGGCTTGCAGCTAATCAAGGTTCTCTACATTGAAATCTTCAAATGCTGGCTCTGGCACTAAATACTGGATCTTTACAAGTACATGAAAGAGTAGGGTAATTTGTGTACTTCAATTACTAAAAACACTCTAGGTAGTTGTCAAACGTATCAGAAGAAGATTGATTACATTATCTAAGCTTTCTTTTTAAATTTCTTTTGCCACAATGGTTTATACCAACTGCATCCATACTTGATACTCGCATTCACATTGATATGATCACATGTGATCTGTAAATGCCCAGGACTAAGATGCCTGGAGAGTCTAGAAGGACCTGATTCTAGGACTTTTCTAGGGTTGCCTAGCACACATTGGCTATTGTACTTTGGAGCAGTAGGTTTGACCCCTGTAAACCATGGCAGATGGCTACTCAGTCTATCATAATATCAAAAATGAGCCTGATAAAGATGCAGAATTCTTATGAACTCCACATACCCTCCAGAGGACAATCTACAGTTCTGACTGCCATGTGGAATGTGGTGGCCCTACCTGCAGCTGACCCTCATCCCTTAAGAAAAGAAACTAAAGTTGTTAAGGTACAGAGTGTAATCTTACTCATCTTTGCATTGTGTATATTTAGCAAATATTTTTTTTTAATTTTTTTTTTTAACATTTATTTATTTTTGAGACAGAGAGAGACAGAGCATGAACGGGGGAAGGTCAGAGAGAGAGGGAGACACAGAATCTGAAACAGCCTCCAGGCTCTGAGCTGTCAGCACAGAGCCCGACGTGGGGCTCGAACTCATGGACCGCGAGATCATGACCTGAGCCGAAGTCGGCCGCTCAACCGACTGAGCCACCCAGGCGCCCCGCAAATATTTTTTAATAAGTTAGCCACAAGAAGAATAAAAATGAAGATGAATCATTGAGTTAGGTTGTAATTGTAATTTCCACTTGCCTTCAACATGGTCATGCTCAAACTTTACTCACATGCCTTTTTAAAAACAAAGATACTAGATTCTGTGTGGTGCAGTGGTTCTCAAATTTTAGTGTGTATCGAAATCCCTGGAGCTCTAGCTGAAACCCAGATTCCTGGGTGTCACCCAGAGAGTTTCTGATTCAGTGGTCTGGGAAAGGGCCTGAGGATTTGCATCTCTAACGACCTCCCAGGTGATGCCAATGCTACACTGGTCTGAACCACACCTCCCAGAGCATTAATCTCCATACTACTGGAGACACTAGGAGTGCTGGAGATATGTGAGAACATTTTGGGAGACAAACTTAATCACACAAAGACTCACAGGTCACTCTTCAGTGAAAAATAATATGCTCGTGGGCTTTGGTTTTCTTATCCTTGGAAATGGACAGCAAAGAGTGGAGGCAACCCTTCCTTTAGGACAAGAGATTACCATGTTCAAATCACAGTGGGCATTCACAAAGTACTTCTTAAAGGTCAAACATACAAAAATAATCAAGACACATACCCTGAGCTTGAGGATCTCAAAGTCCAGTGTCTCAAAAAATATGAGGGGAGTAGGCAAAATATACATTATGAACAAAGAATAGTACCGCTATTTTTTTACCCTCTGACTCAAGGACTCTGGACCCAACCAGCCTAGACGTCACTAAATCTTTCCTGTCATAGTGATCTCTGGTCCCCTGTGTCATCCTTCTAGCCCCATATACCTTTTAGACTTAACCCTATGGTCTCTGTGATTCTTAATAATACATAACAATGACCAATATTATCCCTTCCATTTATGGAACTTCACCTATTGTCAGACCCTGTGTATATGCTTTATTTCTTACAATCCAAAAAGTTGGGTGATTTTATCCCTGCTGAACATATCAGTAAATTGACGCTCAGAGAGATTAAATATCTTGGCCAGAGACACACAGCTTGGTTAGGTATAGAGCTGCAATTTTAAATTTATCTTGCCGGACATCTATGCCACTAAACTCCTACTTTTCTACATATTTTTTAATATCACTTAAATTTTTTAACTTGTTTTATTTTTTATTTTTTAAAATTTACATCCAAATTAGTTAGCATATAGTGCAACAATGATTTCAGGAGTAGATTCCTTAGTGCCCCTTACCCATTTAGCCCATCCCCCCTCCCACAACCCCTCCCATAACCCTTAGTTTGTTCTCCATATTTACGAGTCTTTTGTGTTTTGTCCCCCTCCCTGATTTTATATTATTTTTGTTTCCCTTCCCTTATGTTCATCTGTTTTGTTTCTTAAAGTCCTCATATGAGTGAAGTCATATGATTTTTGTCTTTTCTCTGACTGGCTAATTTCACTTATACCCTCCAGTTCCTTCACTAATACCCTCCAGTTCCAACCATGTAGTTGCAATTGGCAAGATTTCATTCTTTTTGATTGCCGAGTAATACTCCAGTGTGTGTGTGTGTGTGTGTGTGTGTGTGTGTGTGTGTGTGTGTCACATCTTCTTTATCCATTCATCCATTGATGGACATTTGGGCTCTTTCCATACTTTGGCTATTGTTGATAGTGCTGCTGTAAACATTGGGGTGCATGTGTCCCTTCGAAACAGCACACCTGTATCCTTTGGATAAGTGCCTAGTAGTGCAATTGCTGGGCCATAAGGTAGTTCTATTTTTAGTTTTTTGAGGAACCTCCATACTGTTTTCCAGAGTGGCTGCACCAGCTTGCATTCCCATACTTTTCTACATATTTTTAATTAATTTTTAAAATTAAGATTTAAAATTTTTATGAAAATGGCTGGACAATTGCCCAATACAAACCTTTTAGATGGTGACCCCTGTTTTTGTTTAACAAAATGGAAGAAGGGCGAAAGAAGAACCAAAATGAAGAATGAGAGAATTCTAGAATTTTTATCAAATAATGATGTTTTATGTTTGAAAACATTATATACTTACCAGAGTGCTTTTGTATTAATGACTTGTCTTGGGTCTCAAAACTGCAAGATAAGATTTATCTTAACATTGTTAGATAGGAAGATACAGCCTCCACCCCCTTTTTGTAGGAAATTGAGTCTTAGAGAGGTTGTGGCTCTAGGAAGTGGGACCCAGGATCAGAACTCAGGCCTCCTGGTGACCATTTCACTGTACTGGAAGGCCAACGAAGAGGAGATCGGGATGGGTACAAGGTAGGGATGATGAGTTTATTGGTCTGGACACTTGTGTTTGCAAAAGATATAAATTCAATTTCAGTTTGCTTAAAAAAGAAAATAAAGACAAAGATTTTGCTGGAGCAGGTAACTGAAAAGTTGAGGGCAGGTGCTAAGCCCAGGGATTCAACAATGTCATCATGGCTCAGACTCTTTCCATCTCTCTTCTGCTTTCCTCTATGTTGGCTTCATTCTCAGGTTGTCTCCTTTCTTATTGTGGTTTCAGGAACCTCTCAGCTAGTAACAAGAAAAACTCTCCTCTTTCCCACTGTTCCCTATAAATGCTTTGGCTTGGGTCACATGCCTCACCTCAAACCAATCACTCTAGCCAAGGGATGAAATGATCCTATTGGCCATGCCTGGGTCATGTGGTCTATTTTGGAGTCTGGTGTGAAAGACCCCAGCTGAGCAACAGATCTATGAGTGGGAGAGGGAAACAGCAGCTATTACTGAAAAGACAGAGTGGATACTGAGCAGTCAAAAATCCTAAGTGTCTACGTCAGTGAGCAATAGAAAAAAAAAATGGGCAGAGTAGTTTTCCCAAACTTTTGCTTTTCAAAATCCAAGTAGCCTTAGGGTATTTTTCATCTAATTCAGCAGGTGTTTGTTGGGGC
Source organism: Acinonyx jubatus (assembly GCF_027475565.1). Taxonomy (NCBI): domain Eukaryota; kingdom Metazoa; phylum Chordata; class Mammalia; order Carnivora; family Felidae; genus Acinonyx; species Acinonyx jubatus. The sequence continues at coordinate 94,967,492 of NC_069384.1, forward strand.
AAGAAGCCATGCTGGTTCTCTCTTCCCTTCCCCATCTTTCCTTATGATGGTCTCTTAATAAAAGTGGAGTCTCTGCTCAGAGGCAGGCACTGAATTGGGTGTTTCTCTTGGTATCACAACCACACTTTCTGCATAGAACTACTTTGTATCCCTGGCACTGAAGAGTAGTGATTTACCAGTTAATATGGTTGTGACTATATACAGCTGTGCTTTTGCAATTTGGTGTATTTAGATGGTTTCCATTCTTCTTGTGGTTCTGTGTCGAAGTTCATGTGCCTTTGAAATGTACTACATTCAGTGTCTCAAGGGTTAACTGATTGAGGCTCTCACAAATCAATAGCACATATCAGTTTCCTCATCTGTAAAATGAAGGGCTGGATGAGATACATTCTAAGATTTAACCAAAGTGTAGCATAATTTGATTCTCTGATTTTAAAATTCAGGTTAGATCATAGCAGTTGTTTTTAAAACTAGACAAACATTTTTCTACTTTTCTTTTTAAGATGAGCCTTGATTTGATTCTACCCTGAGAGAAGTGTTCTTATTTATTAAAAAAAAATTATTGGTTGTAGAAAGGAAACGGAAAGAAAGTCAAGATTTTGTCCCTTTGGCTGTCAAGTTAAGATGGAACCATTCCCAGAGTTGCTATGAGGATGCCTATAAAATGTGAATCTGGCAAGGAAAAAAAACCAGTAGAGAGTAAAATATATAGTACATATGTATCTATATATCCGGGGATTTGAATTTATGGGGCTAGTTTGCTATTTCAACTTGGTGACCAGACTCAACAATGAATCCAGTTGCCAGGATTGGAGGGTTAGGTCCAGAATTCCAGGAAAAATGCTTCTAAGGTTTATTTTCAAAAGCATTCTTTTGGGGGTGCTTTTGGATAATAGACATCTTATTGTTTCTCCCCTCACCCCATCAGGAATCTAGGCTCCTTTAAATTAAATTGGAGGGCACCAAAGCTTCATTTGTTAGCTGTTTTCTTAACACAGTTTTAATTAAATAGCTATGCCTGATTTGATGGTCAGTGTCTTTCTTCTCTGTTGGAATATAAACTCCTTGAGGACAACGGCTATTTAGGTGTTTTTCATTGTCAATCCCTAGTACCTGGCACAGAGCTTGACTGAATCCATGGATGGAAACCCTTGGGCTCACGTTGGGCTCTCATTGTTTTGGGAATGTCTTTATGAGAAACAGTTTCCATCACTTGTGGCTTAGGTGTTCTTTTACTGTAATTTTTGAAAATAGCAGTAACTGTAGATATTTTTGTCTACATATTTTTGAAAAACTTTGGGGTTTGGAGGGTATTTTAGGCTGATTTGAAGACAGAGAAAGAGTTTATTTGTATTGGCCCAAGAGGACACTCTCTCCCCTTGATAACTGACCTGGGACAAATTAGCAATATCTTCTTTTCTCCCCCCTCATAACTGAAAATGTCTACATGCTTAGACATATATTGGGTAAGTCTTCACAAAGTTCAAAGATAAATCTGCTTGAAAGTAGTTGCAAAATTAGAAAGCTTAGATACATCCATTGCTTTATAAATGAAACTAAAGGTTCATGAACCAAATGATTGGTAATTTCTAGCTGAAATCCAACATCTGGGCAAGATTTCTGAGCTCCATTTCCTCACTACGCCAAATAGCTCATCTGGAAATAGTCGGCCAAGATTTAAGAGGTGATAGTGGTCCCTTTACTCATTCAGTCCTTGGTCTCCCTGGAGCTTCTTGCCAGGGCAATGATGAGTGATAATTACTCCTGGGTTTTTGTAGTGTGGTTCTTGGTATTTTAGGTGTTCGCTTTGACCAGTAACTGATTTCATCTAGAACGTTATCCATGATGACAATTGCTTACTTTCAACTGAATTTGAGTTGATTGGTGCCCTGAAGAGAAAGTTCCTATTGCTTATTCCATGAAGCAAATAACTTCCTACCATCCATATAGACCCTTTTCATTTAACTACACGTTGCAATATTTATCATCTGTTGTTGCTTAGGTTTAAAAGAAAATTCAGGTTGTGATTTCAAACCCTTTATCTGATCAAAAGCAACTAATGTACAGATTTCCTTTGTGAGTCTACCCTTAAAGAATTGACCTAAGGAAAATATTAATTTCCTAGGAAGATGTTCTTATCTACCTGACTTTGGAAATACAGATAAAAATATTGCACCCCCTTATGGTAAACAGATGATGGAAGAGGATTTGTGGCATAATGATTAAGAGCTTGGTTCTGGAATCAGACAAACCTGGGCTGGACTCCTGGACCTCCTGCTTATGGTTCTGACACAGAGGGTAAGATCTCTGAAAGCCGTAAGTCTCAGTCAAGAGAATGCATGCTGAGTGCTGGGATAAGCTTGCATAGGAAATGGTCTGTAGCTGTTACCTTAAAAAAAGATAGACTTCAATCCTGAAAATGTACAGACTACAAGATCTTAAAAAAAGAGATAGAAGAAGTTAAGTATACTATTCATTAGTGTAAAAACCAGATATGATCCACGTAGAAGGGAAGTAGAATTGCATCTGAAACAAATTAAACTTTTTTAGATGATGTTACTTTAGCCTTTGTCAAGAGTTAGTTTAAGCCACATGAAAGTTTCTGTGTATTTTCTGTAAAATAGTGGTAGAATCTTTTTCAGAGTTTCTTAAACTATAATCCACAGAAAGCCCTCTTCTTGGATAAGGAGAATTAAACATAACCCTTTTTTTTTTCTTTTCACCTTGTTTTTCAAGAAGCTGAACACTAAATTCAGTGCTCAAATGGTAGCAGCCATATTAAGCTTGTTTGTTTTTTGTACTTCTCCATGAATTTTGGGCTTCAACTTGAATAGTTTTAGTGTTGATGTGTGTTTTATCTTGAGATGCCTACATTCTTTTGTGAAGAAGGAAGTTAAATTATTTAAGAGATACCTCCTAGAGTTTGTCTATAATATTAAAGCCTTTTTTTCCCTCAAGCAGATACCAAAATTGGCATTTGAAAAATGCTTTGAACTCTTCCAGAGGAAAAATACTATGTAGTGCTAATATGATATATTTATTTTCACAAGTACAAGTAAAGCTTGTAAGATAGTCTTGCAAAGAAGGTTCCCTCTTTAGTATATGGCAGAATGAACGACTTCTGTGATGTTTGTTACTTTGTGATATTGCAGTTTTTGCAAACTTTAAGGTATTGGGCTTAAATTATTAGGCCGTTATATACAAAGGATTTTAACGAAAAATGATGCTTAGTTTAACTATGGGAGAGAGTGCCTCTTTATGTAACTATATTCTCATTTGGAGTATGAACTTAACAAAAGGACTCTTAAGGCAGAGCAACGTGGTGAAAAAAATCTCACGTTTTAGAGTCAAACTGAGGTTCATATCCCGTCTATCACCTGCTAAATAAATTAGCCTTAACTTTCTCTCCCATAAAATTGTGATGCTAATATTTACTTTATAAGACTGTACTGAATATCTACTTTGTATCAGTCAGTGATGACTGTTGTTTGCCTAGGCTGCCGGCCCTCTGGGAGTTGGCCAGCTCCCAGCTGCTCAGAAACATGGGCAGACATATGGAGGGAGTGAGTTGGATTGTCACAGGAGCATAGCTAATGTTGTTCTTAAGAATCTGGCCTATGGCACAAACTCCTAGCAGATCCCTCTCTTTTTCCTTCCACTCAAAGGCCCGTGGGAGGGCTGCCGCCATGGTGGAATGAAGGTGAGGCTGAATCTTTTGGGCAGGAGCTCTACTTGAGCCTCTTCCTGTCATGCTCAGAAGGTGTGACTGGTTGCCCAGTTGTGGGGTATGAGTGGAGCTGCTCTGGACAGCCCTGTTCTTGTTTTTCAAAGACAGAATTATCCATCACTGTTTGTATTGGGATTATGATTGCTTACCAGTGAGATAGCAAATTATATTCCTCATTTCCATTTGCTTTCTGAATTGAATTGTGTGGTATGGAAAAGTTGATTTACAAATATACTGGCTCTTAGATATTTTAAAGGGATTGCTTTAAAGGATCATGCATAGGGGGCACCAAGATAATATTCAAGCCTTTGCTGCATTCTCTCATCCATTCATTCATCCCATGTACATTTACGGAGCATTGGCCTCATGCTGGATATTGTTCAAGGTGCCGAGGAGAGAACGAAGGTGGCACCTGGTCCTATCCTACACATGGTGCATCTTTACAATCAAATCTAGCGTTGTTTTACATTAACAATTATCTTGCTTTGGGTGCAGAAACCTGAATGAGAGGAAGGATTTTTGGCACTCCAGGTTCCAGTGGTCAGTGTGGGCAAAATTGATTCTCTAGCCCTCCTGATCATCTCTTAGTGGGCACTGAGTGTTCCTGTTTAATTCTGCACCCTCGAAGCCTCTGCTTCCACAGTCTCTGGACCGCTTGCATGTCAGACTTTTTAGTTACTCCCCTGTCCCCAACCATTCGCCACTGAATAAGGTAGAAACAGCTTGGCAAGCTAAATTATTCTGTAAAATGATATCTTTTCTTTGAGTCTGTGCTTAAGAGTTATAGAATTTTCGGTTGTGTTTGTGTCTCTTTTCCTGTTTGGAAAAGTTGCATTTTATGAAATCCTGTGGTAAGATTCCTTGTAGTTGAATTAAACAGCTTATTGTGAGTGCACTAGGAATTTGGGAGTTCACTTAAGCACTGAACTTTCGCACACATATAAAGGTATGTACTAGATTACTGACATGGTTTCCTTATGACCCTCTCAGCTCTTTTCCCTCTAAAATTAGATTTTCTTGTTTGGGTTAGTAAAGCATGCGGTTGCAGACCCTTGTAGAGCTATTGTGAAATATTAGGTCTGTATTTCCGGAGGCGTTAGCCACTGGCTGTAACCCAATTCTGAGGGGAGAGCGGGTTGTGCATCTGACTGACATTACAAATGCAATGGACGTAGAACACCCCCCTGAAAAAAGAGCAGGCGGTTATTTTTAAGTGGTGGGAAGAAGTTGCAGGTGTGCCTGATGTTTTTAAAGCTCTTGATTATTGATCTCGTCTTAAGACTTACAAATAGAACCATTAATGTGTCAGTGGAACCCCGATAACAGATGATTATTGTCCATCTTTAAACTGTACTTAGCACTGAAATGTGTATGTAATGCACACAAAAAGGCCAGCTTTATCACAATTCCTCAAGGTTTTATAGGAAAGAATTCATTCTTTCATTCTTTTTCCCCTTGGCCCTCCTCCCTCTCTCCTGCCTGCCCCGACCCCACAGTTATTCCCTCTGCTAATTGATAGAAATTCCTACTAGGCATTCCAGCCACTAGCTGGCAGACATAACAAACACAAAATTTACAGCTCTACAATGAAAATGTCTTAGGATACAATGTTTTTAACCTTCGGTAACTACCACCTGTGAACTATGTAGCTCATCACAATGAGTGAAACAAGTTAAAGTAGTATAACACCTAGGGATTTTAGTTCAATTTCACTGTAACCTCAATTTTACTACCGTAAGTCAAGTTTGTCGTCAGAGAGCTCCATATTACATTTGATGGGCAGATTCATCTGCCTTTACTCTGTGCATGCGGTCGTTGCATGAGCAGCAAGGCAGTAATACATCTTTATTTAAGCCAAGTCTTGGATTCAGTCCCAAATGACATAATCTCCTGTAAGCTGGGAAATCTGGTCTAGACCACAGAATGTTATGGGGCGCACACCTGTTCAGAGGATCGTAGTCAAAGGATAGTTAACAGCATTTCATTGTCATCCTGGGGGAACAAAATAAGTCACTCTTGGCAGAAGTTGGACCTGGGCCTAGAGCTTCTTGACATATTTATATAACAAATTAGAATATTCAATAGGATTGTTGCAAGGAGTCTGTTTTTTAGGCAATACTGAGGCACCAGTTTTTGTACAGGACTACTATCTGTGCCCAGCCATGGTTAGGAGGGATTAGATGGAGAAACTAAGGCAGTCAAATCAACCATGGTTTGTAGTATTTCATACTCCTGGTGACAGAAGCTTTGAAAATGGCGATGGCTGTGAAGGGGGAAATGAAAAGGAAGAGCTGGGGTGGTGTGGAGAAAGAATTGACAAGACTCAGCGATTTCACCCAGTTTGTCTGTTCATTCATTGGTTCTTTCATTTTGCTCCTTTATCCATGCATCAGGTATGAATAAGCACCTACTAACTTTGAGGTACTGTGGCAGGTATTTTGGACAAAGCAGTTCACAAGACATGGTTCCTTACTACAGGGAAGCAGGTAGGACTGAGAAGAACTCTCAGAAGAAAAATCAGGGATCAAGAGAATGGTGTTTCTTCTGTCCAAAATGGGAGGGCTGGGAGGAAGACCCTAGAAATGATTCGTTCTTAGACTTACGGTGTTGGAGTTGGCACTCTTGCTGTGGATGCCTCCAACAGAGATGAGGAAGAAAAGAGGTGAAGAGGCTTATAAGCCTAAGAAATTCATAGTAGCGAGAAATGGACACTCTAAGGCCAACTGAGGTTCTTGGGAGAGTGACTAAGCAGTAGGCCTGAAAGGGAGTCTTCGTGGCCTTGGACGTGGGTGTGGCGGGGCAGGGTCGGTGACAAGGGAGGAGCTAGAGACAACAGGAGGCCATTTCTACAAAACAATGATGATCTAAAAAACCAGTTATGACAAAGTTGCTAGAAATACAACTGGAACTTATCTCTACAAGGTATACATTTGTGGAGTAAGCCTGTTGGACAGAATGCAGCTCCCTGGACTCAGGTGAGAAAATGATCTAGACCTAGCACAGTAAAAGTCTTGATAATGTGGAAGAACCAATGGGCACCCAAGCAACTATAGAAGTGATCTGTGGAGTGCTTGCATGTGCGTTATTTCAAGACTAAGAGGGAATTTCAAGACTTAGAGGAGTGCTTCCAGAGAAGAACATTTAAAGCCATTTCTGTGTTGGAAGATAGGAACCTAAGATAAAAAGAATGTTAAGTTCTTTAGTTCTTTAGGAAAGAAGGCTGAAGGTACAAAATGAATAAGTTGTTAAACACACATCTGGTATTAGATGCCAGCCTCAGTAAGAATACTAAAAAAAAAAAAAAAAAAAAAAAAAAAAAAAAAAAAAAGTGTTTGCTTCCAAAAAGTCCTAGACTAGGTGTGGGAGATTCTAGCAATCAGTGTGCAGTAAGATCTAATTATGTTAAACAATTCAATCACATTGGGCCATTGTCTTCCCATTTATAAAATATAGAGATTGATGGCTGATCACTAAGGCCATAGCCTGAAAAAATTGATGAGGTATTATATTAATTACTGTTTAACTATTGAAGTTCAAAAATGCCCAGGTCTGATCTGATTGCTTTGAATAAAAGTCTGATGTGATAGGTACCTACCAATCTAATATGTAAAATGAATCTAAAGAGTGTTTTGCTTTAGAAATTTTGCTACTTTGCTACTTTTGCTCTTTTTAACTGGGTTCCATTTTTTAACTCTTGAATTTGTTTTTCTTGATTCAGTGGCAAAGGGTGACTACTGCCTTCCTGCTGAAGGTTTTTCCCAACACTTGCCATGTCTGCCCTCAGGGGATTTCAGATAACAAGCAGCACCAAGTTGGTCCTCTAAATTTGGCCCTCGGTCCCTGCCACAGTGCTTAGATTGGATGAAAATGTGTCCGCAGAGATTAGATATTCCAGTGACCACAGTGCATTTTTCTGCTCTGAAAGCTATCTCCCAAATCAGCCCTCTACCTCTGGTTATCAGGAGGAGAGTACAGACAGATAACATCCTTGCGATGTGACCCTGACCTTTGTCAACCTTTGTTAAGGCTTCATCTGAAGTCAGGCCTAATGTTTGTAAACAGGATGTAATTAAGGCTGGGAACTGACAGGGTCTGACATTAAGACAATGCAGAGCTGGCAGGGAATGGTCTGTCAGATGTCAGCTCGCATTGTGTTCTAAGTGCCTTCATAATAATTAGTGTCCTCTGTCTGAAGGAAGTTCACTCAACTTGGATTAATCTGTCACAGCGTGGAGGCCATCCTTGGGAGGGCAAGTGTTTCCTCTGATAAACCTTAGAACAAGTATGAGAAAAAAAGCAAAGAGACTCAAAAGAAAACTGTGAAAGTCAAGACTGTTGGTGACAGGTGCTGCCTGAAAATTAGAAACAGGAAGTAGGGAAAAAAAAGGCTCCCCCTCCACATTCCAAGCATGAAGTGACTGCAGAAGTTCACTGTGAGCAGAATTGGCTACAGCCTTCCTGGGCCTGCTGGTCTGAATGCGTGAGTAGACACAGGAAGATGAGTGTTCCGAAAAGCCTGTGCATAAACACATTGTTTGGCTTTTGCCCTTAACTAGCACAATGCACGTGTCAGAGATTGCCTGCAGCCTATAAGAGGATTTAGGCTTAACATGTAATTGACCCAAAGAGGCTGAATCTGATTTCTGTTACTAGAAGATATTTGTTGAGCATCTTGTGGTTGTTGATATGGTACAAACTGAGTCAAGAGATGTCATACCTGTCTTCCTAACTTTCTAACCAGGGCACGTGAGCCCGATGCCAACAGGCTGCGATGCAAATAAATACTTGTACACTAATGTTCATAGCCGCATTACTACCAACAGCTAAAAGGTAGAAATAACCTAAATGCCCATCAACAGGTGAATGAATAAACAAAATGTGGTATATGCATACAGTGGAATGTCATTCAGCGTTAAGAAAGAATGAAATCCTGATACATGCACATTATGCTAAGTGAAATAAGCCAGACACCAAAGGACAAATCTGACAAATCGCCAGAATTGCTTCTGACAAATGGGCCATTCGCTTTTTAGTACAAAATTCAATTCTTACATAGGTGACTCTCTGCTACTCAGCCTTTTGGGGGGAGATGAAGTCCTGAGGCACATTAGTAGAAGTTCGCTTTGGTATTTATCAGAGTGTGGCATTTAGTGATGATTTGTATTTTATTTGGTAACTTTTAAAGGCCTATATTTGCATAAGACTCTTGTAGGTTTCTTTCAGCTTCATAACTTGGTGTTTCCATGACTGTATATAGGCTGGATGACTATAGGTTCAAGTTCATTTGGTAACTAAAAGTAAGACCTTCACTAAGGCATTAAGTTTTTCACTGGATTCAGTAATAGTTTTTAAATTTCCTGATTATCAATGAGAAATAAAAGAAGCCATAAAATAGTTCGCAGTACAATGGTCAGAGAGGAGTATTATATCAAAAAGGCAACAACCTTGAATATATACTTTAGAAAGTTTTTAGGAAAAAATAATTTAATTTCACTATTCTTTTTTTTTTTTTTTAAGTTGCATGGCTTTCTTAAATCAGAAGATGGTGTTGTTTATAGGAATAGTTTCCCCTCAGGCGTATCTTAAATAAAATCACCAAACTTATTTATAGGATTGACAGGTGTGGTAATGGATGTTAGGCAAAATGTGTGTGTGTGTGTGTGTGTGTGTGTGTGTGTGTGTGTGTGTTCTTCTTCTGCTCATTAACAACCTGAGAAAAATTTTTAGGAACTTAAACTTCAGAAAATAATTCTTTGTTCTTTTTTTTTTTTTTCCTCCCTCCCTGCCTTTCTATTAAAGTGAATCTATTATCAAATTCCTCTTTGGGCCATTCATCGATTCACTGTGTCCCACCCCACCCCCATGTCAGATTTTACTGAAGTTAATGTCATGTACACAGTGTTGAAGTGTAAGAGTGGGTGCAAAGGAGGAATATTCAAGAAAAAAATTCTGGGATGGTCTTCTCCAGGTCTTCCTGCCATATTTGGCAAGGTGTATAGAGGGCTGAATGGGGAGGAACCCTTCTTCAATTAACATCTGTGTCATATCACTAGTATTCAACATTCCTTAGGAGCAGCTATCATTTACTGAACACCTGCTATGTTCAAAATAATATTATTTCACTTTTTGGGGGGTAAATGTTCCTTAAAAGACTTACTGTCTCCATAGGTTGAACCGAAACTTAAGAGACCAAATAACTTTCCTATGGTTATTTATTAAGAAACAATAGAGTTGGGATTTAAACTAAAATCGGATTCTGCTCTTTCCATAATGGTAGGCCATTTATTCTTGGATATAGATGAAAAGAAAAGTAAGGGAATGCCCTGTAGAACTTCTCTTTTCCTTTCCTACTCCTTTCTGAAAGATGACACCTTAATGTGGGGAAGTTAATTGAGGACTCAACTAATGAATCTCTAGCAGGAGGGAGGGCTCTCTAAGTAGATTGGCACGCAGGCAAGTAGAGAGTACCAGCCTCCGTCAGCCTGATGTCAGCAGGGTTTTCAAAGAAAAGATGAGGAAAAAGAAGTTATTTTTTCATTACCTTGAATTCAATTGCCCATTTCACCTATATGTGTTTGTGGGTTATATCTTTTTTTGAATCTCAATAATGTATGTATATATATTTATTTAATTTTTATTATTTAGGTGTAGTTGATATACAATGTTATATTCATTTCAGGTGCAGAACATAGTAATTAGATAATTTTATACATTATATAATGCTCACCACTGTAAGTACGTCTTAATCTCCTTCACTGATTTTGCCCATCCCCCACCCTCTTCCATTCTGGCAACGAACAGTTTGTTCTCTGTATTTATAAATCTGTTTTTGTTTGCTTGTTTGTTTGTTCATTTGTTTTCTTTTTTGGATTACACATATGAGTGAAAGACGATGGTATTTGTCTTTCTCTATCGGCCTTGTTTCATTTAGCATAATACCCTCTAGGTCCATCCATATTGTTGCAAATGACAAGATCTCAAACATCTTGTATAACTGGGTAATATGCCAGTTTGTGTATATACCACATCTTCTTTCTCCATTCATCTATCTATAGACACTTAGATTGCTTCCATATCTTGGTTATTGTTAACACTGCAGTGAGCATAAGGGTACATTTATCTTTTTTGAATTAGTGTTTTTGTTTTCATTGGATAAATACCTAGTAGTGGAATTATCAGATCATATAGTATTTCTATTTTTAATTTTCTGAGGAACCTTCACACTGTTTTCCACAGTGGTTGCCCCAATGTACATTCCTACTAGAAGTGAATGAGTGTTCCCTTTTTACCACATCCTTGTCAACACTTGTTATTTCTTGACTTTTTGATTTTAGCCATTCTGGCTAGTGTGAGGTGATATTTTATTGTGATTTTGATTTTCATTTCTTTGGTGATTAGCATTGTCGAGAATCTTTTCATGTGTCTGTTGTCTATCAGTGTGTCTTCTTTGGAAAAATGTCTGTTCAGTTTCTCTGCCCGGTTTTTAGTTGGATTGTTTGTTTTTTGAGTTGAGTTGTTTATATAGTTTGAATATTAATGCCTTATCACGTATACCATTTGCAAATATCTTCTCCCATTTGGTAGGTTGCCTTTTTGTTTTGATGGTTCCTTTTGGTGTGAAAAAGCTTTTTATTTTTATGTAGTCCCAAGAGTTTAATTTTGTTTTTGTTTCCTTTGCCCAAGGAGACATATACATAAATATACTATTAAGGGCAATGTCTAAGAGATCACTGCCTACATTTTTTTGTTAGGAGTTTCATGGTTTCAGGCCTCACATTTAATTCATTTTGAGTTTATTTTTGTTTTTGGTGTAAGAAAATGGTCCAGTTTTATCTTGTGTGTAGCTGACTAGTTTTCCCAGCACCATTTATTGAAGAGACGGTCTTTTTCCTATTGTATAGTCTTGTCTCCTTTATTTTAAATTAATTGACCATATAAATGTGAGTTTATTTCTGGGCTCTTCATCCTCTCATCATTCCATTGATCCATGTGTCTGTTTTTGTGCCAGTACCATACTGTGTTATTTACTACAGCTTTGTTGTGTATCTTGAAATCTGGAATTGTGATACCTCTGGCTTTGTTCTTCTTTCTTGAGATTGCTTTGGCTAGTCAAGGTCTTTTGTGGTTCCATGCAAATTTTAGGATTATTTGTTCTAGTTCCATGAAAAATGCTTTTGGAATTTTGATAAATATTGCATTTAATCTATAGATTTCTTTGGATAGTATGGACATTTTAACAATATTAATTTTTCCGATCCATGAGCATAGTATATCTTCTATTCCTTAGTGTTAGCTTTAATTTTTTTCATCAGTGGCTTATATTTTTCAGAGTATGGAATATTTTTCATCTCCTTGGTTAAATTTATTTCTAGGTATTTTATTCTTTTTGGTGCAATTGTAAATGGATTTTTTAACGTTTCTTTTCTACTACTTTATTATTAGTGTATAGAAATGCTACCAATTTCTGGGTATTAATTTTGTATCCTGCAACTTTACTGAATTCGGTTACTACTTCTAATGTTTTTTTGGTGGAGTCTTTAGGATTTTCTATGTGTAGTATCATGCCATCTGCAAATAGTGACAGTTTTGCTTCTTTCTTATTTGGATGCCATTTATTTATTTATTTATTTATTTATTTATTTATTTATTATCTAATGACTGTGGCTAGGATTTCTAGTATTATGTTGAGTAGAAGTGGCAAAGTTCCTGATCTTAAAGGATAAACTTGAATTTTTTTGCCATTGAATTTGATGTTACCTGTGGGTTTGTCACATAGGGACTTTATTGTGTTGAGGTATGTTTCCTTTAAACCCACTTTTGTTGAGAGATTTTATCATGAATGGATGTTGAAGTTTGTCAAATGCTTTTCTGTTTCTATTGAGATACTCATATGATTTTTATCCCTCATTTTGTAAAAGTGATGTATCATGTTGATTGATTTGTGGATATTGAACTATCCTTGCATCTCTGGAATAAATCCCACTTGATTGTGGTAAATGCTCCTTTTAATGTATTGTCGAATTCAGTTTGCTAATACCTTATTGAGGATTTTTGGATCTGTGTGCACCATGGATATTGGCTTATAAATTTATCTTGAAAACTATTATTAATTTAGGAGAAAGAGAAGTTTGCTTTAGTGGCTGGCAAGGGGACAGGTCTTTCAGAAGCACCATTTTAGCTGAGTTATAAGCCATTTTGTACAGGGTGACTAACTCTAATGCTTACCCAATGTATAGAGTAGATATATGACCAACAGTGTATCACAGGCATTGTGATTGAGACACATTTTTGATATAATCCAGACAAAAAAGAGATATGTGTTTCTCATGATTAGTGAACAGAGCAGTTATTTTCTCCTTGACAAAAGACTAGACTTAAATATATTTTGAGACCCATGAAGGACAGCTAAGTGGAAACACATGCAAAATTTAAAAATAAATAGCTTTCTTTAACTACTATAACCTAGAAGAAGGAGAAGAAAAGAGGCGTGGGGTATGGGTCTGCATACATACTGTCCACAGTTGGAGATACATGAATAAAATGAAGACCAAATCACCTCACTTAACGTAGGGAACTTTCTTAACTAAATACAGTATTATCTTTCCAGGGAGTATCCCCTATCCCCAAGGGTAGTTGCCATTTGTGGCTATTAGATGAAAGAGGAAAAGACAGAGAAGCATCTTACAGAATTAACTTTGATGCCCTACATACATTTTTTTTGGCATGTAAATAGAAAACCCCTAGAAGGGGGGAAAAAAAGCAGAGCATATAAGTAAGGCTTTTTTAAGATAGGTAAATCATTTTCTTTTTAAATGAAATTCAGTTTGACTGCATGAAATATGAACAGTAATTAAGTGCACAGTCTGTGGGCCTTCCATACTTTAAAGCACTTTCTTAAAAAACACACACACACACACACACAAAATGAATACTCACCTCAGACAGGCCAATTACCCAAGAATGATGAAGTCAAGAGGAAAGTCGCTAAATTTCTTTACTTGAGTGATCACAACCCTAGCCAGTGATTAGTCCCCACGGCACCAGCGGGGATGTGGCAGGGACACTCACATTGGAAGACTTCAAATAGTCATTTCCTTGGTTAAAATAAAATCTGACTGCACTAAATAGACAGTTTTTAATCTCACTTGGACATCTGAAGATTTCTCAAGCTGTTGTTGGCTGTGGCAGAAACAAATTTTTCTGCTTTGTTGATTAAACCAGTGGTCTCCACCATTGCTTATCGGTCTGCAACGAGCTGTTCTTTTTAATTAAAAGTGAGCCACCACGAGAGAGCAATTAACAGCTAGTAATTACTGTGCTCTTCAGAACGGCAACATTTTGCCTTTCATTCCAATTATATAATGGACAAGTGGCTTTTTGATCTTCAAATTAGTGAGCTCTTGTCCTCCTTGTTTGGAGACAGAATTGGCAGGTTAATGATGGCCTGTGGGGGCACTCTTTCCTCTGACTGATGCGAGGTGAGAAACACTGGAAAAGAAGGCAGGAAAAGGTTTTCAAGAACTGCAATTCCACCTTCATGATAAAGATAGAGAAAGAGCCCTTATTTTCAGGAGGTTGTGATGAAGAGGAAAAATAGGCTTACAAGGAGCTGACAAAAAGCATCATAGCTTCTCCTTCTTCCTATCCTCCAGCAAATGATGATCCCATGTTTTAAAACGTGGAAAAGTAGAATTAAGACGTGATGCTTTGGTTTGCCTTTGATAAGGACATGAAATATCACATGTTTGCAAAAAATACTTGCCCTCAGGTTAGAGACAGATTTGAACTTGATTTAAATTTGTTTTAACGACTCTGAGAATTTCAGGGTATCATATCTTTTGATACAATTGAATCTTAATGGATAATTTATTACTAGCTCTAGTATAAACCCTGAGGTTATAAATAGAGGAAGTTAGATGTTATTGTTTTCCTGTATCTAAGCTCTGCTCTTCGTTTAACGGTACAGTATAGAGAGAGCTCTACCATATTACAGAACACTCATGAACCAATTGCTTCCCATGGGCATAGCCTCCATTTTGGACCAGTAATTTGTTGCAGATGCAAAAATGTAGGTGTGATCAGCCAGCTATGCTTCTTACTTATATATTCATGTTGAGAACGTGATAGTCATGGTAATTCTGTGGCCACAAATCACTACATGGGGCTGGTTGGTAATGGGGACAATTTTGTTGGGTATGGACTGAAAACAAATGGTGCAATAGGAAAGGTATTTGAAATCGTGAGTGTGGAATCTGGTTAATGAGCTCTTTTCAGTGATGTTACATGAAAATAGTATGCAATAGAATTATAGTATATGCCACATAATAGCCATGATGTAGTCTTTTAAGATACTTGAAAAGCCTTTTCTTAATGAGGAATAGAGCAGTTAACCAAATAGGAAAAATAATTACAATCATATATGTTTAAATCTCACCACAGGACATCTTCATTAAGCACTTTGCTGATATAATTCTCAGTTGCTTGGTTTTAGCATCTTCATGGGGATGGAGCCCCAGTTGAAGTGAGTATAACCTACTCACTTGGCAGGTTGAATCTCTCTCCCCTAAACACCAAGTATGAGCAACCTTTCCATTAGGTCGTGCAGTCATTCAAGTGAGCTATTGTCACCTTTTCCCAGAAAAGGACATTATTGAGCCATCTTGAGTAAGGTGCGTCTTTTGATCCATTTTCAGAGATGGTTGTAAGCTTAAATCTGGTTAGTAACTTGTGGGATTCGTTTTTAGGATGGCTAGACATGAGTAGACGTTCAACATATAGCTTTAAACAGATTTTTACATATTGAAACAATTGATACTATTACAAGAACGATATTCACCACCATGCCTCATTAACACCTTGGCCTATGTTACAGCACTACTAGATGATGTTTTGAAATCACACATTTCTTCTTGCCAACACAAATACCATATACTTTGCTCATGAACTAAGGTTTTGGATCCAGATGGAAAAAATAAGCTGAGGTGTGTCTCTTTTTTCTTAACTGCTAAAGGTTTTAAAGAAACATTCTACATAACAATCATTTTGCATTTACTCTTAGGGTATGCATACTTGTGAAGGATGGGATATTGAGCTTGAGATGTATACATCTGTTAAAATGGAAATTTTGATTGATATAAGTGAAACTTCTTGGAGAAAAATGTATCAGAAGAGTAAAGAAATTTAGGAGAGAAAGTGAAGGTCCCTTTGCCCTTGTAAACCTAAAAGAAGGATTTCTGGACTTTTTCAAAATGCAAGACTTTTCTGGCTCAAATGGGGGTATATTTGATCATTTCACTCATTGTAGTATTTGAATCCTCTATTTAACATATGTATCTTGTGATTTTCCAAATCCTGAATATAAATTGGGTTTTTTTGTTGATTATAATTTATGCAGTGCTAGTTATCACAGAGTCTATGATACAACCAAACTTTTCTTTGTCTGAGCCTTTGGAAATTGAAGGGATAAGACCTAGATCCTCCCAGTGTTTCTGAGAGAGTATATGGGATTCATGGAAAGAATATGGGCGTCAGATTGTAGTTTTATTATTTTTCAGTTTTGTGAACTTGGACAAGTTATTTAACATCTCTAAATCTCAATTCCCTCGTTTTAAAGTGGGATGTTGGTACTGACCCTACAATGCTGTTCTGAAGACTTAATACCATAACATGTGCACAAAGCGGCCAATGAATTTCCTGGCACATGGTAGGTACTTAAATCATGGTAGCCATTATTGTTGTTGGTGTTCTCAATTCACTTAGTTTGCAGTATCTTTTTTTAATATGAAATCTGAATTCAGGAAAAATATATTTGGGAAAGTCAGTCCGTCAATAGTAGGCACTGATAAACCAATATTTGAAGCACATGGTATATATTTTTTTCTTATAAGGATCTGAAAATATCACGGAAGGAAATAGATTTTTCTAACAGGTCAATGAACATACTTGTGACTATCCAAAATTAGATTATCCTTATTGTTTTTTTTTTTTTCCTGAAGGAATTTTACTCCTATAATGATTTTGTAATATACATATATTTTATATGTTTATTTATTTTTAAGAGAGTGAAAGTGAGCATAAGCAGGGGAGGGGCAGAGAGAGAGAGAGAGAGGATTTAGAGCAGGCTTTGCGCTGAAAGTGGAGAGTGCAACTCAGGGCTCAAATTCATGAATCATGAGATTATGACCTGAGCTGAAGTTGGACACTTAACCGATTTAGCCATCCAGGCACCCCTACTTGTAGTGGTTTTGAATTTTAAAGGCATTTTCACCAGTGGAAAATCAAGCTCCATTTAAAAAAAATTGTTGGGGGGCGCCTGGGTGGCGCAGTCGGTTAAGCGTCCGACTTCAGCCAGGTCACGATCTCGCGGACCAGGAGTTCGAGCCCCGCGTCAGGCTCTGGGCTGATGGCTCAGAGCCTGGAGCCTGTTTCCGATTCTGTGTCTCCCTCTCTCTCTGCCCCTCCCCCGTTCATGCTCTGTCTCTCTCTGTCCCAAAAATAAATAAACGTTGAAAAAAAATTAAAAAAAAAATTGTTTGGTGACCATCTTCATCTTTGTGGCAAAGTAGAAAGAACACTGGATTAGTAGTCTTGAGGTCACCACTCTCTTGCTTGTTGAGCAACCCTGGGAAAAATCATTTAACATTTCTGCATTACAGATGCTTCATGCGTAAAAGGACACTTCAGGGTTCTCTGGTTGCAAGCAACAGAAACTGGCTCTGGCTAACTTAGGCCACAGGACATTTCTTGGAATGGTGTGGGAGTACACAAAATTGAAGGAGGGCTGGAAAACCAGGCTTGGAAGTGGGAGAGTAGTGAAGGTGTGTCCAAGAAGGTTGGAGAGTTTTGATAGGTCATGTAGCTGAAAGAATCTGATCTGGATTTTACTGATGAAATGAAAGTCTCTAAATATTTCTAGTGTCTTTGATCCTCTGCTAAAGATTCATATTCACAGAAAGGACCCTAAAGATTGGCCTAACTTGGCCAACATGCCAACTTGTAGGAAGGGGATAGACTTTTGATTCCAGTTCCATGTCTGTGTCTAGTGGGTGAGGGGTAAATCCTCAAAAAGAAATCAGTGCACTCTAGGAAGGATAAGTGGATCCTGGGCTGCAAGAAAACAACAGATGTTAACTACACTGAAGATCATAAATGATGCTGCTTTTCCTGTAATTTGTGAATGTTACTTTAAATATCATAGGTGGCAATGTTAAATAACATCTAATGCACTGGGTAGTATTACTATTACCAGTTATTCCTTGTGGATTTTGTTCATATAATTTGTTAAGTAGCTGACCCAACAATCATATTGTGTAGTTTCTTCTGGACAGCATTATATCCTTAAACATAATTATACATTAAAAAACCCCAAAACTTGAGTATAATTATGGAACCCAGTCTTGCTAATTGAAATCTTGAATTCATTCTCTATTTGAGGCTCAAAGAAACTCCATTAACCTTAATGAGAGCTAAGGTAGCCATGAGAAATGAATAAATTCTTTGTTAGATTTCATTTTTTCATTTTTATTTTTTATATTTTTATTTTAGTTCCAGTTAGTCAACATACAGTGTTATATTAGTTTCAGGTATACAATCTAGTGATTCAACAATTCCATATATCTACCTGGTGCTCATCAGGACAAGTGCATTCCTTAATCCCCATCACATATTTACTTTATTAGATTTTAAACAATGAATTTTGGTTAATAATCAGCCTCGTCATTAGAAATCTTGTCAGTGGCGTAAGTGGGGATGTGTTCATGTTGTTAACAATAGACCTGCTTCTTGAACCAAATGGAGTAATAGGAATTTACAGAAATGGCATTTAAAATATTTTATTTGCAATGTCCAAATGAGTATTCCAGAGTTCAGTAAAAACATGGCCTTCAGCGAGACTTTTTTGTTTTTTTAAATCAGTGAGATTAAAAATATTAAGTAGAACACCATTGTATCTTGAGTATAGAAAGCTTTCAGTAATGTATTAGGAAATTCAGTAGCCATGTTTTTCACATTTTTAATTTTTTTAAATTTAGGTATTTCTTTTCTGGTCTTTATCCCTAGTGGTATAATAAAATACAAATGAGATACAGGAAATAGGAAGTCTGTTAGTGTTCATTACATTATACAGAGTCAGGCAGAATGGAATGATTAATATGCTTGACTGAACCCAGGCATGCATATTCAAACTTTAAGCAAACCTCCAGATTACTCAGTTATTATTGGAAATTTGAGAATAACACTTTTGAATGAGTCTTTTTATTGAATCAGGAGGGGCTCAATTGTATAGGTACTTTAATATAGGCCTTAACAGAAAGAGAAATGAGTTATATTCCGGAAGATTCCATGGACAAATGCATTGATTTTATAAAAGCCTGGAAAATGACCAAATTTAACTTAATTTCTGCTTCAATTAAGAACAAATTGATTTTCCTTGAACTTTTAGAACTTTTCTTTAGTCCCATTGGGATTTTACTATTTTAACAACTATTGTGATATGTGAGTGGAAGAGATTAGTTCGTATAATCAGATTTAGGCCTGGTATTTTATAAACAACACGTTGTATGATTACACATGTAATGCTACACATTGACATTTGGTCAGGTAAATAATTAAACCTAATATCCACTGAACTAAAACTATCTCTGTATTTGATCAATTACTTAGGGTTTCGGAAGACTTCTTTAAAATTATATAATTGCTTATTAACTGAATCCTTATAAAGATAAATTTGTGTGACAATGCAAAAATTTAACACATTTGTTTTGCCTGATGATAAGGCAACACAAAATCATACATGTTGACTATAGAAAATATTAAAAAGATTGGAAAAGAAGATGTCACCCATAATCGTGTCACTAAGGGACAAGTACCATTATTGTTCTAAAGTGTTTAAAATTCTAATTTTGAATTGTTTTTTTCTCTCTCTCTCTATGTCTATTTTAAACTATAGTTTTGTTTGTTACTTCAGACATGAACAGGTTTCATCTGTACACTTTATTCAGAAACTGAATAATAAAGGATTGAAAAATTAAAAAAAATTTTTTTTAATTTATTTTGAGAGAGAGAGAGAGAGAGAGAGAGAACAGGGGAGGGGCAGAGAGAGCGAGAGAGAGAGAATCCCAAGCAGGCTCCGCAGAGCCTGACTAGGGGCTTGAACGCATGAACTGTGAAATCATGACCTGAGCCGAAATCAAGAGTTGGACGGTTACTGACCAAGCCACCCAGGTGCCCCACAGATTGAAAATTTTAAAAGAACATCATACTTAGAAAAGATAGAGGTGGGTGTACCCATTAGATAGCCTAATCACTGCTATCATGAAATACACGGCCAGATGTTATCATTGCTTTTTATTGAGTGTGATGTATCCACTTTTATTTCACTTTCAGATATGTCTTCTAACAGTTTCCACTGGTAGGCTTTAGTGATCTAATAAGTAGGCTCTATCTAATATTTTTATTCAGTTATTTTAAGCCTTGTTCCTTTATCCTACTAATTATTAAATACGATTTTAAGAAGTATAAAATGTAAGTGATTGAACAGAGTGCTGTGTGATCTGGAAATTCTAAACTCACCCCATTATTGACTGTAAAGCAAAGTTTGTAATTTTAACAAGATGTTTTTCTCTCTTCTGGAGATAATACATGGGGCTAGAAGTTCTTAAGGAAGAGAGCTTCAGAAAATGTTACCAAACTCTGTATTTTATTCCCACTTTTCCTCTACTGGCTACCTTTTACTTAACACATGTTACAATTTTTTATTTTTCTAAAAAGTCTACAGTTTGTATTGCTAATTTCCTTCCATGAAAGATGAAGACTTTTAGGACATTTTAGAACATCCTTCTGATGTCTCTAATGCCCTAGTCATCAGCTCCCACCTCCCTTACTGTTTTCTAGAATTTTACTTGTAGCTTCTTTTAAAACTATCAATACTTCAGATATTTCAGCCTGTTTAGCTGATTGATTTGCTCACCATTGTTCCTTGTGTTCCTTGTGTTCCTTACCCAACCCCCCCCCCCCCCCCCCGCCGCCGGCTGCAGGTTGAAGTATATAGTTTAATATCTCTTTTAGCAATAATTCATGAGTAATTAGCTTTGATAGTCCTTGTAAGTCTGGAAATATCTATCTTTTGCCTTCTCTCTTGAATGAAGGTTTGAATGGATACGGAATCCTGGTTTGGTTATTTTTCCTTGGCACTTTGAAGATATTTCTGCATTCTTTTTTAGCAGCTCTGGTTGTTGAGGAGATAATTTTGTCATCCTGATTATTCTACTTTGTGGGTAATCTTGTTTTTTCCTCTCTGAAGACGTTTAAGATTTTTCTCTTTAACCTTGACTTTTTGAAGTGTCACTATAATATCTCTGGGTTTGGATTTTTCTTTTTTGATACTGCTTGTGACTCTTAGGTCTCTCTCTTTCTCTCTACATATATATTTTATTGGAAAACTTTCACCCATGGTTCTTCAAATATTGCCTCTCTTCTATTCTCTTTATAGTAAATATACATATACATATAAATATACATATTTGTATATTCATATATATATATATTCTCACATCTCTTAACTTCTCTTTATTTCTTTATCTCTTTACATTCTGTGTGGTTTATTCAGTTCCATCTTCAAGTTCATTAATTTTCTCTTCAGCTCTGTCTAGTTTACTCCATATTGCATATTTCAAGATTTCCAATTGGTTCTCTTTCATATATATTGTTGTTTCATAATCCTGCATTTGTTTCATTGATGCTAATCCTGCTTTTCCTCTTTGATAATTTTATTCTATTTTATTTTTTTATTTTTGAAGAGAGAGAGAGAGAGTGGGGGAGAGGGGCAGAGGGATAGAGAAAGAGAATCCTAAGCAGGCTCCACACTCAGCATGGAGCCCAATTCAGGGCTCAATTCCCCAACCTTGGGATCATGACATGAACTGAAAGCAAGAGTCCAACGCTCAACTGATTAAGCCACCCAGGTGCCCTGTCTCTGAGAATTTAAACATCATTATTCAAAAGTTCTTCTCAGGTTACTTAGTTACTTCTATTTTTTTTTTATAAGTTTTTCTTTCTATTGGGCTTATTGATTGTCTTTTACAGTGCAAATTCACTTTTGTGAATTTATTTTTTTAAGAGCTTATCTTGTGTGGGAATGTTCTTCAACACCTTCTTTCCTGTATGGTAATTCAGTAGTTGTCTCAGTTGCCCCAGGTCTTATGATAATGTGAATAAAACAGTTTTGCCCTCTGTACAGAGACAGGGAATACAGTTATAACTCTGACTTCATGCAGGGTGCTTGGTTCATGTGTGGGGCATGTTTAGGTCCTTTCTTATATGAGCACTGAAACATAATCCCTACTATTCATTTTTGGCCAGAACCCAGAAAAAGACCCTTTATTGTTGTAGATTAACTTTTCCTTTATAGACCATGGAAAACTCTTGCTTGCTTGTGAACAGGATTATACTTTCAAATGTTTTAAAAATAGTTATCCATTATTTCTTATTGAATAGAGGCAGTTTTGGCCTGTGCTTACACTGCCATTTTTGTCTATTATCTTTCATGGAATTTAAATTTAAATTTTATTAAGCTTTTATTTTGGATAGACATTTTCCACAAAGGTAAAATGTGCTTTCACAATTTTTTTTTTATTATTTCAGGGTATAATATGTTCAAATTACATTTAACTGAAGTGGAAAAAATAATTGGGAACATTGGGACAAATTGTGTATTTTGTCACCCTGGACTTCAGACTTCCTTAGAGTAAACATTCGTGAAGAAGAATCAATAGAGAGAACATTCATATCTTAAGGAATAAAAATAAAGGGTATATTCAGTTGAAGTTTGAAGGGGTTTTAAAAAAACTGGAGAAGAGAAAACGTAAAATAGTAACTCCCCCTTTTCAGCTGATTTACCAGTCATAATTCAAATATTTCTGAGGCCGCAAACAGCATATATGGGAAACCTTGGCTTAAGACACAAAACCAAACCAAATCAAAACCTCTCTTTTGGACTTTATTCAGTAAATAGTGAGTTAGTTACTAAAGCCTGCATATGGGGCTTTTGTGCTCATTGACTCAAGAAACATACTGGCCTCATATGAATTGAAGCTGAACTTTATTTAGACATAATGGAGAGCCATTGGAATGTCTGAAATGTGAAGAGATACAATCAGAATTACGCTTTAGGATGTTTAATTTGGCAAAGGTACGCAAGCTGAATTGTAACAGAGGAAAAACGGAAGATTTGGAGAGCTGGTTAGTGGGCTATTGCAAAAGAAGCACTGGGAGTTAATGGTAAGGACCTGGACTAGGCTGTGGCAATAGGAATCAGCAGGACTTGGTTGCTGACTGTATGTGGGAAGAAGGGAGGCGGGAGAAATAAAACGTGAATTGGTAGATGGGGAGAACAATGCTGTCCTGAAAGAAATTGCAAAATCAGACTGCAAATCTTTAAGGAGGTAAAGACTCTGCCCATTTTGACAAATGCATTTATAGACTCTTTTGTCGGGGGGTGGGGAGACAGTGGCAGGGAAAAGGAAAGAGAGAGGATAATAGTTTTAAGGGATAGGGGGCCAAAATCTCTCTTAAAGTTTATGCACAATTGGCTGTGTTTTATGGAATATAATCTATTTTATATGGGTTCCAAAGAAAAATTTTCAGTAGTCATCACAGCTACCTATAAATATGTATTCATTACTATATGTTTAGAAAATGGAATCAAGAAAATGCCATTGTTTTCCTTCTGATTGTCACATGATTTGGATTTTCCACCAAAATTCAACCAAAAGTCTGCTTGGGATCTTAGGCATGAACCAAGACATGGAACTGGTTAGGTCCAACCATGTTCTTGGGGAAGGTTTTATGATGGAGATGGAATTAGATACCCAATGAAAGAATTTGGAGTCATTGCAGGGTTATCTCCAGCCTGAGGGGAAATGGCCAGTCAGGAAGGGCACCTGGCACAAGAAAGCCAGAGCAGAGCTTGCTGATAACCCTCAGAAGAGCAGCTTTCTCTTTAAGGAAGTAACAGAATTGGCTTCCTGCAAAAACATGTTAACTTGACAATTCACTTGGTCTCAAATGAGGTGTGGATAACGGTGATCCTTAAAAAAAATGAGACAGTTTTAGCAAATTTGAGGAAATCCCTTTTTCTAGGTTACAAACACCACAAATGTTTTATAACTCGAGCCCTCAGCCAAGGGATAATAATAATTTCCACATGCATGTCTGGTTCTAACATGGGAATATATTTCCAAAGACGGGTGTGGTGTCTCTCTTCCAGGGAATCTTTAAGTCTCTTAGAGGCAACTGCTTATCTGCTGAATTCCAGTTGACTCCTGTTAGACTCTGCAGATACCTGATGTGTTTTTAGTGGTGCGATATTCTGCCATTGACCATGGCAGCTTTTTCTTTGCTCTTTACTTTTCCCATAACCACTGTTCTTTCTCTTGTTTGAAAAGGCCATGGTATAACAGTTGCATATATCCAGGGGGATAGATTTGCATGTCCCCGTTTGCTTTCCATGCTCATGACTTGCAACTGTAGTCAACTCCTTTTCTGGCAGTGTCACTATGAGACTATGTGCCTGGCCCTGTTCTCACCAAATGCTCACATCAGTTCTATGATGCAGTTCTATTATTATCTCAGAGGCTCAAAGAGGAGTCACCAGTTGCTGCAGGTTTCTAGCTTGTTTGTAAGTGGCTGGCCACCAATCACTGTCACTGTACCATGCTGCTTCCTATAAGTACAACCTGGCTAATGGTTTTGAAACTGAAGGGCTTCTGGGAACAATTGGCTCACAGTTCTCTGACTGTTGAGAGCAGTATCCAAACTACCAGTATATTCAGGATCAGACCACTTAGCCTCACTTGGAAAGCCATAGAAAGAATAAGGGGCGCCTGGGTGGCTCAGTCAGTTGAGCGTCCCACTTCAGCTCAGGTCATGATCTCACAGGTTCGTGAGTTTGAGGCCCGCGTGGGGTTCCGTGCTGACAGCTCGGAGCCCGGAGCCTGCTTTGGATTCTGTGTCTCCCTCTCTCCCTGCCCCTCCCCCACTTGTGCTCTGTCACTCTCTCTCAAAAATAAAATAAACATTAAATTGGTTTTTAAGAATGAATGTTGGATATACGACAGATGTACTCTTGTTTCTCCATCTTTCATGGATACTTCTTTCATAGTGGCACTTCTTTGTAATTGAAAAGCCATTTCCACTCAAGAAACAACAAACCTTTTTAAAAAATCTAGTTGTCTTCTCTCTGTTCCTTAAAAGAGCCAGGCATGGATTGGCACTGAAAAGATGTCCATATAAAATAAAGACTAATTGTGGCTTGGAATATTTTAATGTGCTGTGTTTAGAAATAATTACAAAAAAATAAAAACTTAAGTGAATATTATATTAACATTGAAATTTCCCATTCATTCTTGCTCCCCCCCCCCCCATATACATTTATAGTCTGTTGTGATGAGATTCTACCTTTTTTACCACCCAGGCTTATCAAAGCTATAAACCGGTCACATATTTCACAGAAGCTTAAAGATACGTGGAGAACTTGGATAGGGTCCAGAGGAGAGCAATGAAAATGATTAACGGGTTGGAAAACAGCGCTGATGAAAAAAGATGAATGGAATCAGGATTACGGGTATTGAGAAGGTTTAGAGGTGACTTAAGAACTGTCCTCAACTGTATGAAGGACTATGAAGAGAAGCATGGTGACCAAGTGTCTTCCAAATCCAGCTCACAGAAGGGGAAAAGTGACTACGCTACAACAGGAGGGATTTAATCAAATGTGAGTTTCAAGTGGGATTTTCTTTCTTCTTTTTTTAAATTTTCTTTAATGTTTATTTATTATTGAGAGACAGAGAGAGAGACAGAGCGCAAGTGGGGGAGGGACAAAGAGAGGGGGAGACACAGAATCCGAAGAAGGCTCCAGCCTCTGAGCTGTCAGCAGAGAGCCTGACATGGGGCTTGAACTCACAAACTGAGAGATCATGACTGGAGAAGAAGTTGGATGCTTAACGGACTGAGCCACCCAGGGGCCCTTCAAATGGGATTTTCTTTTCCATCCTCACTATTGCCATCTATCAACTCTTTTACATTCCTTCTACCATCAATGAGAAAAATTTTAATGAGAAAATTGGAGATGAATGGCACCATGGGTGGGACTGTTTAATATATAAAGAAAAGCTTTCTTCCCAGTAAGGCAGTGATTCTCAGATGGAAATTTGGAGCAGCAGGAGGAATCAGAATTGCCAGATGTGGAGATTTTATAAAATACAGTTGCCTTAGGATCCATCACTAGCCTCCACCTTTCCTTGAAAAATAACTGCTTTAAAGATTATGCTTTTACTTAGTTAATGCTGGTAGATGAAAGGAGGAAGGTTTCAAGGGTATACAGTAAGACTTCAGTGATGAGTATATTCAGTGGGGTGTTCTGATTAGCTGGCCATTTTAGTTAGTTAAAGGCTAATTTATTTCAATGCTTATCCTTGAGAAAGTTTTGAAGATATTTTTTAATCTGTTCCCTGCTTTAATAGTATCCTTAACAGTTAGAACTTGTGGCATCTGACTTCATGAGAAGCATTTTTGCAAGGCAGAGTGGCTTGGATTGAGTTTGGGGTGACTGGGTGGCTCAGTCAGTTGAGCATCCAACTCTTGATTTTGGCTCAGATCATGATCCCAGGGTCATCGGGTTCCCCGCTGAGCATGGAGCCTGCTTAGGATTCTTCCACTGCCCCTTCCCCCGCTTGCCCTCCCCCTCCCCCCCTGTGCCTCTGTCTCAAATTGAAAAAAAAAAAAAGTGAAGCAAAGGGTGGGCTTTGTATTTTGGGAGGTACTATGCCTTTGGGAGCTTGAGAGGAAGAACTGAGCAGTGTTGACTCTCAACTTCTTAATTTTACCAATAGGCTTACTTTCTGAAGATGTTCCCTCTCAAAAATTCATCATTAAGAATCACAAGAACAAAATCACTTAAAATTAAATACACAATTTGGGCAGTAAGAACTGCTATTAGTCCCTGTCTTAACACTGTAAAGTGGAGGAAATAAAGTACAAGGAAATCAGAGAAGACTGTTATGCCACCAGTAGTCACGTTTTTGTGTTATCAGAAGGCTGTATAATCATCACAATTATTTTCTCTCAAAAACTCCACCTGGTTGGGCTATCTCAAAAACTTCCTACCTACCACCAAAGGTGATTGCTGCATAAATCTGTATGCTTTCCTACCGTTTAAGGCTATGGGTACTTTGATTAATTTAACCACATGTTACTGTCAGGTTGAACACATTCATCTTCTGTTCAAAGTGTATACTCGTCAATCTCTCTAGCGTTCCATCCCTTCAGGCCTTATTTCATCACATTTAAGGAGAGTCTTTCCTGCCTGTCTTTATCTTGTTAGGCTTTCAACAGCTGAAGTGGAATCTTCATTCTCTCATTCTTGCTGTCAAGCCTTCTTTAACATGCTTGCTCCTTTCCCTATTCATAAAATGTCAGGGTTGCCTCTGTTTCACACAGCATTATATACACAGTCAAATGTTACTACAGTTTAAATCATTTTCCATCTGAGGAGCTTACCCTGAATATATATATATATATATATATATATATATATATATATATATTTTTTTTTTTTTTTTTTTTTTTTTTTTTTTGGTAAGAATATGTTACACTGCTTAAAGCAGAGTGCAATGTTCAGCATCCGATTCGAAGGGAGCTGCAAAGTGAAGGAGGCAGCTTGTGGTTTTGTTACTAGGGGGAGCTCCAGGTGCTGTCCCAGATGAGAGAAGCATCATTCAGGTCTTCTGAGAGATTGAAAGTTCAATTATTCATTTCAAAGGTGAAGAAAATAAGATGCATAGTGTTGCACAGATATTTAGAGTCAGGTTTTATAAGGCATGCTACTTGATCAAATAAACTATAACGTATAACCTAACCGTGAGCTCTGTTTTTGAGCTCCAAATGTCCAGCTCCAATGTCTTTTTAAGTGAATGAATGAATGAATTGCATGGTATGGTTGCAAGCAAAGGAAAAGTGATAGGATCTGGTGCCTTAAACACATATTCGCAAAAGTTTCAATAGTTGAATAGCAAGATTACACGTTCTGACTATTGCTTTTTACTCTATTAAAATATGAAAAGAGAGATGGGTATGCTTATGTTTCTAAATTTGGATAATTTTCAATGGTTACTCCATTTAATATGATTTCTCCAAAACTAATATTATAGACAGGAAGTATTATATAATAGTAGTATTCAACACATATATGTTAAATAGCTCTATTTACCTTGATCTTTTACATAGTTTTGTGATTCTGTGCTTATCACAAGTAGTTATTTTACATTTCCTATTTAGACCGAAAATACATCAAAGGCAGAGATTTTTATATGTGATTCCTGAGTGATCTTCTGTGGATGACAAAGCCTGAGACTGGCTAAACCTATATGGCTTTGAAATTGGGGGTACAGGAATAAATAGAAAAGTGACCCACTTATTCAACAGGTTGTGCTGTCATACAATCAATTTGACTGATGTTGTCACTGAATTTACTGACTCAGCTGTATTTTGCTTTTCATAAAGAGCTCATTTCTTGGGGCGCCTGGGTGGCTCAGTTGGTTGGGCGGCCGACTTCGGCTCAGGTCATGATCTCGCGGTCCGTGAGTTCGAGCCCCGTGTCGGGCTCTGTACTGACAGCTCAGAGCCTGGAGCCTGTTTCAGATTCTGTGTCTCCCTCTCTCTGACCCTCCCCCGTTCATGCTCTGTCTCTCTCTGTCTCAAAAATAAATAAATGTTAAAAAAAAAATAAAAAAAAGAGCTCATTTCTTGCCTCCCAACTTCCTCTTACCCCCACTTAGCTGCAAACCCCAAGTATCCTCATATATATTTTCAACATTATGCAACTCTTCCTTTCATATTCTCTTCCTTTCAAATAACTCTTCCTTTCAAATTCTTCTTCAAAGTTGGTGGAGTTATGCCACTGACCCCAGAAAACTGAAAGCATATCTGTGCTGAGGAGAATGGAAGACAATATTAATGCATCACATTGGAAAAATTAATAAGTATTTTTAAGGATGCTAGTCCCAAATAAAAGTGTGGTTAAATGTTTAAATATGGGCTGTGCATCATCTACTGAGCGGCACAAAAGCAAGGCAAGGTATAGCAAAAACGGACGCAATTACATTACTTCTAGAACCAGCAAGAGAATAATAACTTTTTTTTCGTAATTGACAGTCGATGAATGTGACGAGAGTCACAGCACATTGTCCTTTTAGTGTTGGACAGCTTCTCTTTCTCACTGTAATGTGAAACTGGAAGAATTGGTGAAGAAAATGCAAAAGGTATCATGTAATCCCTGAAATGTACTTGAGGTCGCTGCCATTGTCATCCCATATTGCTGGTTTTGTTGGTTGGCTAGGCTGTGGCTGGTAACTGAATGCCGAGGATGTTCCTAGACAAGTGTTCCCCAAACATTGGCGTATGGTCTCTTTCTGGTCTATTATTAGGAAGTTTTCACTGTTCTAAGGCAAAATGAGAAAGATGATAAAAACGTAGTTATTTATAAGATGAATTGATTTCATTTAAAAGACATTTATTCTGAGGATATTTTTTAATTTTTCTTTATAATGGTTTTTCTTTTGTGAGGTGATGTTAAGTGTGTGTGTGTGTGTGTGTGTGTGTGTGTGTGTATAATTTATTTATTGTAATTATTGATATTTGGAGTCCTGGTCTGGAAATCACCCCCTTGAAGGCTTTTTCTAGTATCATCCATAGTCCATACCCACAAAACCTGGAAGAAATGCCAGGTTCCTTGGTTAGGACGCTTGTCCTGGGTGGATCAACTTTGGCTGGCAAATGTCTGGAGTGGCTCTAAGGCTGAGTCTAGGAAACCATCAGGTGGGCAGGATTTTTAAGTGGAAATATCTGTTTTCTTTTCTCTTGGTATATATGTTAATAATATGTTTTATTTTAAATTATGAATGCTTCAAGTACATGAAAAAGAATAGGATAGAATATGTATCCACATATTAAGATTTTGCATATTTTCTCTTAACAGAAATAAATAGAAACAAACAGATAGAAAGGACCAAATAGGAAGAAATAAATAGAAAGAAATAAAACATAAGAGATGTAGTTAGAAACCTATTCTTCTCTAATAACCTGGAGTAGGTGTGAGGTATTTCCACTTTCATGTTTATACTTTCACTGCATATGTCTTACAATAAACTATGTGTAACCTTTTGGTATGTTTAAAAAGTGTACATAAGTGGATCTGTGCGTAATTTGCTTTTCATTTTGCTTTTTTTACTAAAACATTTTGTATTTGATATTAATTATTCTAATAAATGTCCAAAAGATTCATTCATTTTAACTGTTGTATAACACTCCATTCCATAAATACACCACAGGTGATTAATTTGTTCCTCTTATAAAGAGCTGCTTTTGCTGTTTCTGCTTTTCTGCTATCAAAACCAGCGTTGTACTGAGCATCTCTTTTGGACTGTCTTATGCAAATGTATGAAAATTTTTCTAGGGTAAATAAATACCTAGAAGATAAATTGCTGGGTCATGGTTTATGTGCGTCTTAAAATTTGCCAGCTAATCCCAGTTTGTGATCATACCTTTCACACTTCGAATAGCAGGCGATTGAGTTTCAGTTTAAAAAAAAAAATTGTGGGGCGCCTGGGTGGCTCAGTCCGTTAAGCGGCTGACTTCGGCTCAGGTCATGATCTCGCAGTTGGTAAGTTCGAGCCCCACGTCGGGCTCTGCGCAGACAGCTCAGAGCCTGGAGCCTGTTTCAGATTCTGTGTCTCCCCCTCTCTCTGACCCTCCCCCGTTCATGCTCTGTCTCTCTCTGTCTCAAAAATAAATAAACGTTAAAAAAAAATTTAAAAAAAATTGTGTATTAGGTGGGGATCCAATTTTCTCCTTTTTTGTATGGCTAACCAATGTTCTGGGTCTATTTATGCAGTAATTCATCTTTCATCCACTCATATTCTAGGTTCCCACAAGTGTGTGTGTCTGTTTCTGGGCTCTCTATTCCAATCATTGGTTTCTTTCTCTGTCCTGATGCCATTAACACCGATTTTTCAAATTGCCACAGCTTTACAGTTAGTCTTGACATCTGTAAGGCAAATCTTTTTGTCTTCTCCACTATTGTCTTAGTCATTTGTACTTCCATATGAGTTTTAGGATCAGTTTGTCAGGCTTCACTAAAAATCCCATTATATTTTAAATGGATATGACTTGCTACTTTCTCCATCTGTTCTCCAGAATAGTTTTTGTAAGATGGGATTACTGGTACTTAAAGGTTAGTTAAAAACTCCTCTTTCATACTAGATTAATGTGTTTTGGGAACCAGTTACATATTACATTTAATTTGATTACAGACATTAAGTTTTTTATTGGGTACATTTGGATTTGCTTCTTTTTGAGTCAACTTTAGTAAGTTTTATTGGTCTAAGAAATTATTCTTTTGTCTAGGTTTTCAAATTTATTAGCATAAATTTGTTCATAGTATTTGGCTAAGCATTTAAAAATCTGTTTCTGTATGTCTCCTTTTAAATTACTATGTTTTTATTTTTGCCTCTTTCTTTTTTTATCAATCCAATGCCAAAATTTTGTGTTTTATTAGTTTTATAGGTGTCTTCTCTTTTCTTTAAAAAAACCTATAATTTTTTTATTCCGCTGGCCTTTTCCTAAATTTTTAAATTGACTCCTTATGCATTGGTTTTCATTTGCTTCATTTCTAATATAAACATTTAAGACTATAAATTTCTTCTAATATTGGTTAAGCCACTTTCCACAAGTTTTGATATTTAATGTTCTCAATATTTTTAGTTTAAAATATTTTACAATTTCAAAATGATTTATCTTTGGACCCACATATTATTTAATATGCTTTAAAAGGTTTCTAAGCATATGATATTTGTTAGATTTTTGTCACTGATGTTTATTATACTGTGCTTTTTGTGGGTAATGTGGCAAATCTTACAAATGCATCACAGGAGCTGGAAAAATAATTTTTGGGTACAGACTTTTCTATATATTCATTAGATCAAACGTCAACTATGCTGTTCAAATCTTATGTTCCTCATCACTTGTCTTTATTAATTATTGAGAGAGATGTGTTGAATTTTGCCATTGGGATTGTGAACTTAAACTTACTTATTGTAATTTTATCAATCTTTGCTTCATGCTTTTGGAGTTTAAGATATTAAGTACCTACAAATCCAAAATATGGTATTTTCCTGGCAGAGCTTTCCTTTTGTCATTTGTGATAATTAGGGAATATTGACTTTTGCTTTGAAGTTGACTTAGTTTTATGTTAATACAGCTACTTCAGCTTTCTTTTGGTTGTATCTCTTTTTACCCACTTGCAAACTATCTGAGTCTTTTTTCTTTTTGCATGTATCTCTCTTAAGCAACATACAGTTGGATTTTGTTTCTTAAATAAAATCTGTCCTTTTTCTTTTTCTAGTCCATATATACCTATCGTGATTAGGGATCTGTTTGGATTTATTTCTTTCATTTTATTTTCTGTTGTAAAATTGCTTTGCTTTTGGCTCCTTCCTCCCTTCCTCCTTCCCTTCTTTCCCTCCCTCCCCGCTGCCTCTCTCTCTTCCTTCCTTCCCTCCTTCCTTCCTTCCTTCCTTCCTTCCTTCCTTCCTTCCTTCCTCTCTCCCTCCCTCTTCCTTCCTTCCTTCCTTCCTCCCTTCCTCCCTCCCTCCTTCCCTTCCCTTCCTTCCTCCCTTCCTTCCTCCCTTCCTTCCTTCCTTCCTTCTTTTTTTCTGTCCTTCTCGTCTTTCTTTTTCTTTCTTTCCTCTACTTTTTTCTTCTTTCTTGCTCCCTGTAGAATTGAGTTTTCTTTATTTTTTCTTCTTTCCTCTACTATATTCTATTTGCATTTTTAAAAATAGGCACTTTTCACATTAAACAATATTGACCCTCTTTCTGAAAGATGTGAGTGCTGCAGAACACGGTAACTCAGATTGTTCTCCTTGCCCCACAGTTTACAAGTTAATTGCTGCCTGAGGTTTTGGGGCCATCTTATGACCTCTGAACGAGTCATTGTTATTGATGCAATTAGTGATGATTTAGACTGATACATGTTATTTGCGAATTTATTTTTTCCCTGTCGCTTCTTAGATCCTATTCCTTCTTTCTGGGTTCAGCATGATTTTTTTTTTAAGTATGTTCTTTGGTATTTTTTTTTAACAATGTTTTGTGAGTAGTAAACTCTCTTTGCCTTTGTCTGACTGAAAATGTCTTCATTTTCTTTCCATTTTTAAATAGTAGTTTTTCACAGTTCAAGGTTGACAGTTATTTCCTGTCAGCACACTGACTATATTATTCCATATTTTTTTTTTTATGCTTCTGCTGGGGTTGAGGATCTTGCCTTCTGTTATTGTAGTTTCTCTGTAATTAACCTGCTTTTTGACTTTCTCTCTAATTACTTCTCTTTGTCTTTGGTGTTCCATAGTTTTATTATTAAAAATTATTAATAATTGAAAATTATTTTGATTTTTCCTACGTGGGTCTCCTGGTGATTCTTGAATCTGACAAGTCCTGTCTTTTATTACTTCAGAAAAATTTTCAGCCATTATCTCTTCAAATATCTTTTAACCCATTTTGGACGTCCTAGTCATATGTTGGATGATTTTCTCCTGTCCTTGATATCTCTTAACTTTTCTTTGCTATTTTTCTTTTTGGCTTATTCAGGGGAGTTTTTGAGATCTATATTGCATTGTGTTCCATTCTCTTCTCTTCAATTTAGGTGGTTTATTGATGTTTTCTTACAGTCACTATATTTTCAAACTCAAGAAATTGTTTCTTTAAAAAATTTGTCATTGGGATGCCTTGATGGTTCAATCAGTTGAGCATCTGACTTGTGATTTCGGCTCAGGTCATGATCCCAGTGTCATGGGATCAAGCCCCACGTTGGGCTCCGTGCTGAGTGTAGAGTCTGCTTAAGATTCTTTCTCTCTCTCCCTCTGCCCCTCTCCCCTGCTTGTGCTTTCTCTCTCTCTCAAAAAAAAATCTGTCATTAAAAAATCATGTTTTTTTTTCTTTTGGTTTTAGATCCTTATTTTACATTTTAATTATTATTATTAATTATTATTAGTAGTAGTAAGGAAATTTATTTTACAGTCTCTATCAGATTATTCTACAGGCTTATATCTAGTCCTGGAGTCCCTGTGTCTGCTTATTCTCTCCCTTGAAGGAATATTTCATTGTATGTTTTGTAATTTGGGGCAATGAGCTCATCTTCATAAGATTCTATCAGAGGGTATCTTGTAAAGGCTACGTTTAAGTTATGTTGCTTCAAGCAGTTTTACATTTGTTTCTACAGCATGGGAATTCCAGACTGAATTCATATTTGACTTTATAATCCTATTCTTCATTCTCTATTTCCAAGCCAAAGTCCCAGGAGATAGCTTTTTTCTGTCTTTATAACCCAAATCTGTTAGTTATCCAGGCATTCTCTTTTCCCTCTTAGATGATCAAAAAATGTTTTCTACAGATTTTTATGTATCCAGGGTCATTTTCTTCTACATACCGTCAGCACTGATGTCAAATGATGATTCTTGAAGGAGATTTTGATCATATTAATCCTTGAGTGGCTTACCATAAAGCTGCAGAATAAACTCCAACCACTTGGAAAGATTCAGTCTTGCTTTGTCTTTTCTGACCTCTACTCTCACTTTTTTTTCTCAAAGATACTTTATGTTTAAGTTGAGGAACTGGTCATTTCTGGAATATATCATGAGCTCTCTTGTTTTAGTGCTATTGCCTATTCTGCTTTATCATTAACTACCTCCTTTCCTTGACTAACTTTTATTATTATTTAAGACTCAAGTTAGGCACCTGCTTTCAAGCTTCAGCTCAGTATCATTTTTGTTGTTGTTGTTCTTTATTTGTTTATTTTTTGCTTTTAAAGAATCATTAAAAAGCACAAAGGGAGAATTTATCATTTTGTATTCCTAGGCTCTTCCTCTTTCCATGCCTAAAATTACATTAAACTTAGTAGTATCTCTGGGACAGTATATATATATATATATATATATATATATATATATATATATATATTCTTTGGAGAAAGAAGAATATATATATATTCTTTGGAGAAAGAAGAATATATATATATTCTTTGGAGAAAGACTTAACTTATGCTTCTGTTGAAAATCTTACATGTTTCAAAGTCACCTATGTTGGGGGATATTAGTGAAATACTGTATATTTGTAATATTGTATAGTTAACTGCCGAATTGCTTTTTGGAACATTTTGAGAAGTAAAGGAAGTAGATCTGATAACAGTACATCTTTAGTAAAATAGAACTGGATTCTCATTTTGCTTCTGCTACTAATTAGCTGTGTATTTTCTTTTTTACTTTGGTTTCCCTCTTTATAATGTAAAGATGTTGGATGAGATGCTCTCCATTTTGCTTTCACCTCCAAAACCCTTCTAGTGATTTGAAGGAGTGTCTCAGATATCTGGAGGTGTTTCATTGTAACCCGTTCCTCTAAGTTATCATCACTTTTTTTGGTTGGTAAATTTAAGCTAATGAATGGCTTAGAAGTCTTAGAAACTATGTAATGTTTAAGATAAATTTGCATTTAAAAATATTTTATTGAATGTACAGTACTCAGTTAATATAGACACTAATCAGAAAGTTCTGGCTAATAGCACATTTTGAAAGGCAAAGACAGATGTTTTTAACCTTGTTTTGACTTGAAAGAGCGGCAATGAGGAGCAGAAATGCAGTGCGTCAGGAATGTGGACTCAAAGCCCAGCTAATGGGTAAAGCCCTCCCTGGGTAATATCAAATAGCTAATGTTTTCAGTCTTGATGCTTGCTTTACTGTGAATATATGTGGGCTTGAATACTGTAAAGATCAGTAACTCTTTTGATAGGCTTGTCAATGTCTAGTGTTAATTAACCTGTTCTTTTAAACAGCCTGTCTTCAAATGTTGGTGTGCCTTCATAGAAAGTAAAGAGTGACATAATTTCATACGAACCATCCACCTCTTAGTAATATTTAATTATTC
The DNA here is from genome assembly GCF_027475565.1 of Acinonyx jubatus. Taxonomy (NCBI): domain Eukaryota; kingdom Metazoa; phylum Chordata; class Mammalia; order Carnivora; family Felidae; genus Acinonyx; species Acinonyx jubatus. The sequence continues at coordinate 95,003,238 of NC_069384.1, forward strand.
TTCCCAGAATTACCTGAGATGACTCAATCCCTAAAAACTTTAATGAACTTGTCCTAAATTTAGTGCGTAAAAAATATTTGCTCTAAATTTTCTTTGAGTTATTTATATAAGTTAATAGCTCTTTGCATTTTAGATCATGAATGAAAAGCTAGAATATTTATGATGTTTAATTCATTAGAATTTGGGCAGAAGTATCTTTTTAAATGGAAGGCAATATTGGAAAGAAATAAATATCTTCTTACTGAAATTTACAAAAATACACAGCTAATCAGTGGTGATATTTTAATTTTGTTTCTCTCTGATTCTATTACCTTCTTCTCCTTATCATTTTATTTTATTTTATTTTAGTTTAGTTTAGTTTAGTTTAGTTTAGTTTTTGTGTCTCTCCCAATTCTTCTCACCAAGTTCTTCTTTGGTTCTTTCAACTCTATTTCTTCTTTCTTTCTACCTTCTCTCTTCTTTTTAAATTTTTCTTTCCTTTCCCTTCTCTCTTCCTTTTTTTTTTGTCATGTAAACATTGATCTACATACAAACTCACCAGTAACTACAAACAGGAATGGGATTTATAAGCAAAGAAGCAAAATGAGGTTTTTTTTTGTGTCTTAGGCAAATCCAAAAATAATAGAATAACAACAGATTCTTTCATATTTCTTGTGACTGTAGGTTTTTTCCATTAAGTGTATGAAACAGTTCAGTGCTTTTTCACTTCATGTATTTATTTGGAGCATAAATTGGTCTGCAGGACTACATTTCTATATGTTAAGTTGTAGTTTTGGCTCCTAGTCGAATATGCCATGAATTAATAATCATTTGATATTGACTCAGTTGGGGTGAATACCAAGATTTATTGACCTGAGTGGAAAATATGGACCAGAGTGAAACCTCTGTCAATATTTACTTACTTTTACAGAGACAATTAATCTTGATACTTATTGAAGCAAGAAGTCGATATATGTATTGTTATGTACTTTTGGAGACTTCCATTAGAAATATTGGCAAGTCCTTAGTTCATGGTCATAGATTTAAAAGGCCTATCAATTTAAATGTTTTGGATATGAAGAGCTAAAACATGTAAAGTATCACAGTGCTATTCACCAGAAATAAGAAGAGTCTTCTCAGAGTGGGTTTATGTGAATTCCTCTTTTCAGTTCAGCTAATGCTTGTTTAGTAATATGAACTGCCAAGGAGACAACCAGTACTGACTTCTCGATGAATGACTTCCTCTTGTTAGCAGATAGGTTAAACTCTCCTATGAGATAGTTTTGCACTGTCCTCCTGGTGGTGAATGACACTGGTGAGTAAAACCCCCCAGTGCATCTTAGTTTCTTCATGAGAGCTTCCTTTGTGAGCAGCCCATACCACTGAGAGAAGTACAGGCTATGAGATTTGGATCCTTTGTTTATTAGGCTTGTTTTTTGTGTTGTTTTTTTCTCTTTTGGGATAAAATATTTGTGGAGGTAAGAGAAACTTGTACTTTACAGTTACTAGAAGTGTAATGAAGTACTTGACATGTATGTATGGAGTATTAAGGCTGAATTTCTAGAGAGAGAGTATGTGTGTGTGAGAGAGAGAAAGAGCATATATTTTTTTTATAAATTCCCCATTCAGAACACGATTTCAAGAATTAGACTTTAAATTTTTCCTTCCCTCCAAAAAAACAACTACTTAAAGAACAAACAAACAAAAACAGTCACACTTTCACAGTTGAGGTAGAAATTTGAGATATGATAGTAGAGTGATTGACTTGTACTTAGTTTTCTCCATATAAATTTAGATTTAAGCTTACGTGTTGCAATGCATTATTCATTGCAGTAATATTCATGCTCTCTTATTTAATAGAGATAAGAGATTGTCCTACTTAGGGAAATGTCCAAAGAGCTAGTGAAAGGTGTTGAGGATACATATATATATATATATATACACACACACACACACACACACACACACATATATAAATGTATATAATATATGTATGTATATGTATATAATAAATGTATATAAATATATATAAATTAATTATATAATATGCTATATACTATAGAATTTATATAATATCTTTATAAAATATAATATTATACATACATTAATTTGCCATTGGGATAATAGGACATAATTATCATTATGCGTTTGGAATAGACATTATATTCTAGACATTGTGAATAGTTTTCAGGGTTTTTTAAGTGGCTACTCTCAACATTATTTCAGAATTGTTTATAATATTCAGTATAACATAACATGATGATATATGGCTGAAAGTCATGAACTGGCTAATGCTCATGAACAATTAACACATTAGTAAATTTGTGTTTAGCTTTAAGTTCTCAACTTGTTTTTTTAACTGATGTTTCCTGTCGTCCTAGGGAAATGACTTTTTGGGGGGGATTTACATATTTTCATACAGTTTAATTGTTTTTGCCGGTTATAACAGAAATGTGTTTGTTTTTTTTGTTAAATTGTGAGGCACAGAAAAGTCTCTTAAGGAGTTGTACCATGAGTTGTTAATGAAGACAGCAAAACCCAAACCCAATCACAAACCACCAAATAACAAATGACATCCCCCTGCCCCTGCAAACGAAATCAGAAATACCAAGAAAGATGTAGTCCTTCAAGGTATTGGTAATTGACATTTTGCAGGTGGTAATAGTAAAAATGCATACATAAATATACCCCTTCATTTTCCAAAAAGCAGTCTCCTGGCACGTATAGGCTTCTGCGTGCATTGCAGAAATAGCTCATTTTCCTTTGCTTCTCCTTTTTGAAGAACAAGAACCATCCACTCTTTCCATGCACAGTAGCCCTATCACTAACCAGCAGAGACAAGCATAGCAGAGAAACACTGCAGGCTCCTCTACTGTGATTGGTGGAAGGGAAATGGCCGGTGATGTCTATAAAAGGCTAGCTTACTTATATAAAGCCTCAGGGGTATGGGCAAAGTGACTGAAAAGATGGGGAAGGGAGTGGGAAGGGAATGGAGAGGAGTGGCAGCAGTGAGGTGAAGGGAGGGGGGTGATGAGTGGGCTGAGAGCAGATAAGAAAGAGGGGCCAGCAAGCTAGCTGTGTATATATCTGGAGCATCTTCTTACAGATAAAGGATCTTCCTTTACACTGAGAAGAATTCCAATATTCTCAAAGAATTCAGATTTCCATGTTGAAGGCAAGTTAGAGAGTAAAGATCAATAGTTTGGTGGAGGTTAGGATGGAAGATATTTATGGAACAGGGTATATGGCAGAAGAAACCTTTTATTTAAAATAAAAGGAGGGGG